>NC_042977.1:30586351-30789636 GCF_901001165.1 Salmo trutta | reverse complement strand
TACATCCCCATCTCCTCTATACAGAACTATCCCATCTCCCCTATACACAACCATCCCCATCTCCTCTATACACAACCATCCCCATCTCCCCTATAACCAACCATCCCCATCTCCTCTATACACAACCATCCCCATCTCCCCTATACACAACCATCCCCATCTCCCCTATACACAACCATCCTTGTCTCCTCTATACACAACCATCCCCATCTCTTCTAACACAACCATCCCCATCTCCTCTTCACACAACAATCCCCATCTCTTCTAACACAACCATCCCCATCTCCTCTATACACAACCATCCCCATCTCCTCTTTACACAACCATCCCCATCTTCTCAATACACAACCATCCCCATCTCCTCTTTACACAACCATCCTCATCATCTCAATACACAACCATCCCCATCTCCTCTATACACAACCATCCCCATCTCCCCTTCACACAACCATCCCATCTCCTCTTTACACAACCATCCCCATCTCCTCAATACACAACCATCCCCATCTCCTCAATACACAACCATCCCCATCTCCTCTATACACAACCATCCAAATCTCCTCAATACACAACAATCCCCATTTCCTCTATACACAACAATCCCCATCTCCTATTTACACAACCATCCCCATTTCCTCCATACACAACCATCCCCATCTCCTCAATACACAACCATCCCCATTTCCTCTATACACAACATTCCCTGTCTCCTCTATACACAACCATCCCTGTCTCCTCTATACACAACCATCCCTGTCTCCTCTATACACAACCATCCCCATCTCCTCTATACACAACCATCCCCATCTCTTCTTCGCTCAACCACCCCCATCTACTCTATACGTAACCAGCCCAATCTCCTCTATACAGAACCATCACCATCTCTTCTATACACAACCATCATCATCTCCTTCATACAAAACCACCCCCATCTTTTCTATACAACACATTCCCCATCTCCTCAACACACAACCATCCCCATCTCTTCTACGCACAACCACCCCATCTACTTTATACATAACCATCCCCATCTCCTCTATACAGAACTATCCCCATCTCCCCAATGCACAACCATCCCCATCGTCTCTATACACAACCATCCTCATCTCCTCTATACATAACCATCCCTGTCTCCTCTATACACAACCATACCCATCTCCCCTATACACAACCATCCCCATCTCCTGTATACACAACCGTCCCCATCTCCCCTATACACAACCATCCCCATCTCCCCTATACACAACCATCCCCATCTCCTCTATACACAACCATCCTCATCTCCTCTATACACAACCATCCCCATCTCCCCTATACACAACCATCCCCATCTCCCCTATACACAACCATCCCCATCTCCTCGGTACACAACCATCCCCATCTCCTCTATACACAACCATCCTTGTCTCCTCTATACACAACCATCCCCATCTCCTCTATCCACAACCATCCCCATGTCCTGTATACAAAACCATCCTCATCTCTATACACAACCATCCCCATCTCTTCTATACACAACCATCCCCATCTCCTATACACATTACCATACTCATCTCCTCTATACACAACCATACCCATCTCCACTACACACAACCATCCCCAACTCCCTTATTCAAAACCATCCCCATCTCTTCAAAACACAAACAACCCCATCTCCTTTATACAAAACCATCCCCATCTTCTCTTTAGACAACCATAACGGTCTCCTCGACACACAACCATCCCCATCTCCTCTATACACAACCACCCCATCTCATCTATACAGAACCATCCCCATCTCCTCCATACAGAACCATCCCCATTTCCTCCATACACAACCATCCCCATCTCCTCAATACACAACCATCCCCATTTCCTCTATACACAACATTCCCTGTCTCCTCTATACACAACCATCCCTGTCTCCTCTATACACAACCATCCCTGTCTCCTCTATACACAACCATCCCCATCTCCTCTATACACAACCATCCCCATCTCTTCTTCGCTCAACCACCCCCATCTACTCTATACGTAACCAGCCCAATCTCCTCTATACAGAACCATCACCATCTCTTCTATACACAACCATCATCATCTCCTTCATACAAAACCACCCCCATCTTTTCTATACAACACATTCCCCATCTCCTCAACACACAACCATCCCCATCTCTTCTACGCACAACCACCCCATCTACTTTATACATAACCATCCCCATCTCCTCTATACAGAACTATCCCCATCTCCCCAATGCACAACCATCCCCATCGTCTCTATACACAACCATCCTCATCTCCTCTATACATAACCATCCCTGTCTCCTCTATACACAACCATACCCATCTCCCCTATACACAACCATCCCCATCTCCTGTATACACAACCGTCCCCATCTCCCCTATACACAACCATCCCCATCTCCCCTATACACAACCATCCCCATCTCCTCTATACACAACCATCCTCATCTCCTCTATACACAACCATCCCCATCTCCCCTATACACAAACATCCCCATCTCCCCTATACACAACCATCCCCATCTCCTCGGTACACAACCATCCCCATCTCCTCTATACACAACCATCCTTGTCTCCTCTATACACAACCATCCCCATCTCCTCTATCCACAACCATCCCCATGTCCTGTATACAAAACCATCCTCATCTCTATACACAACCATCCCCATCTCTTCTATACACAACCATCCCCATCTCCTATACACATTACCATACTCATCTCCTCTATACACAACCATACCCATCTCCACTACACACAACCATCCCCAACTCCCTTATTCAAAACCATCCCCATCTCTTCAAAACACAAACAACCCCATCTCCTTTATACAAAACCATCCCCATCTTCTCTTTAGACAACCATAACGGTCTCCTCGACACACAACCATCCCCATCTCCTCTATACACAACCATCTAATCTCCTCTATACACAACCATCCCCATCTCTTCTATACACAACAATCCCCATCTCTTCCATACAAAACCATCCCCATCTCTTCTATACACAACCATCCCTGTCTCCTCTATACACAACCATCCCCATCTATTCTATACATAACCAGCCCAATCTCATCTACACAGAACCATCCCCATCTCTTCTATACACAACCATCATCCTCTCCTTCATAAAAAACCACCCCCATCTTTTCAATACAACACAATCCCCATCTCCTCAACACACAACCATTCCCATCCCTTCTACGCACAACCACCCCATCTACTTTATACAAAACCATCCCCATCTCCTCTATACAGAACCATCCCCATCTCTTCTATACAGAACTATCCCCATCTCCTGTACGCACAACCACCCCATCTCCTGTATAAACAACCATCCTTGTCTCCTCTATACACAACCATCCCATCTCCTCCATACACAACCATCCCCATCTCCTGTACACACAACCATCCCCATCTCCTCTATACACAACCATCCCCATCTCCTGTATACACAACCATCCCCATCTCCTGTATACACAACCATCCCTGTCTCCTCTATACACAACCATCCCCATCTCCTGTATACACAACCACCCCATCTACATTATACATAACCATCCCCATCTCCTCTATACAGAACTATCCCATCTCCCCTATACACAACCATCCCCATCTCCTCTATACACAACCATCCCCATCTCCCCTATAACCAACCATCCCCATCTCCTCTGTACACAACCATCCCCATCTCCCCTATACACAACCATCCCCATCTCCCCTATACACAACCATCCTTGTCTCCTCTATACACAACCATCCCCATCTCCCCTATACACAACCATCCCCATCTCCTCTATCCACAACCATCCCCATGTCCTGTATACAAAACCATCCTCATCTCTATACAGAACCATCCCCATCTCTTCTATACTCAACCATCCCCATCTCCTATACACATTACCATCCCCATCTTCTCTATAGACAACCATACCCATCTCCACTACACACAACCATTCCCATCTCTTCAATACACAACCAACCCCATCTCCTTTATACAAAACCATCCCCATCTTCTCTTTAGACAACCATAACGGTCTCCTCTACACACAACCATCCCCATCTCCTCTATACACAACCATCTCATCTCCTCTATACACAACCATCCCCATCTCATCTATACACAACAATCCCCATCTCTTCCATACAAAACCATCCCCATCTCCTCTTTACACAACCATCCCCATCTCTTCTATTCACATCCATCCCCATCTCCTCTATACACAACCATCCCCATCTCCTCAATACACAACCATTCCCATTTCCTCTATACACAACCATCCCCATCTCCTATTTACACAACCATCCCCATCTCCTCCATACACAACCTTCCCCATCTCCTCAATACACAACCATCCCAATTTCCTCTATACACAACCATCCTTGTCTCCTCTATACACAACCACCCCATCTCATCTATACAGAACCATCCCCATCTCCTCCATACAGAACCATCCCCATCTCTTCTATACACAACCATGCCCATCTCTTCTATTCACAACCATCATCATCTCCTTCATACGAAACCACTCCCATCTTTTCAATACAACACAATCCCCATCTCCTCTATACAGAACCATCCCCATCTCTTCTACGCACAACCACCCCATCTACTTTCTACATAACCATCCCCATCTCCTCTATACAGAACCATCCCCATCTCTTCTATACAGAACTATCCCCATCTCCTCCATACAGAACTATCCCCATCTCCTGTACGCACAACCACCCCATCTCATCTATACAAAACCATCCCCATCTCTTCTATACACAACCATCCCCATCTCATCTATACAAAACCATCCCCATCTCTTCTATACAAAACCATCCCCATCTACTCTATACACAACCATCCCCATCTCATCTATACACAACCACCCCATCTCATCTATACAAAACCATCCCCATCTCTTCTATACACAACCATCCCCATCTCATCGATACACAACCATCCCCATCTCATCGATACACAACCATCCCCATCTCATCTATACACAACCATCCCCATCTCCTCTATACACAACCATCCCCATCTCCTTTATACACAACCATCCCCATCTCCTCTATACACAACCATCCCCATCTCCTCTATACACAACCATTCCCATTTCCTCTATACACAACCATCCCCATTTCCTCTATACACAACCATCCCCATCTCCTCTATACACAACCATCCCCATCTCCTCTATACACAACCATCCCCATCTCCTCTATACACAACCATCCCCATCTCCTCTATACACAACCATCCCCATCTCCTCTATACACAACCATCCCCATCTCCTCTATACACAACCATCCCCATCTCCTCTATACACAACCATCCCCATCTCCTCAATACACAACCATCCCCATCTCCTCTATACACAACCATCCCCATCTCCTCTATACACAACCATCCCCATCTCCTCTATACACAACCATCCCCATCTCCTCTATACACAACCATCCCCATCTACTCTATACATAACCATCCCCATCTCTTCTATTCACAACCATCCCCATCTCTTCTATACACATCCATCCCCAAATTATAAATCAGATTATTTCACACAGAAGATAAAAAGGCTAGGTAGCTTGCTATATTTTTAGCTAGTCTGCCAGCTAGCCGTCTGCTAGCTAACTACTACTAGCAAGGGAAGGCACTTGTGAATGGGAGTGGGACAGACAAGGATATCATGTTACCAAAAGTTGTCTGTCTGCTACTCCAAAAATCCCACCCCACCCACGTGCGCTCACTCAAGTAGATCAACAGAGTTAAGCTTCTAGTAACCTTTACAACTCCTAGACCTCGTCATCATCCCTCCAACACCTCTCGCTTGTTCTCTCAGCCCCCCCATCTCTCCGGTTCCCCTGTTTTCCTCTCTGCTCTCCTCCAGACAAGTCTCTCTTTCTTTCATTGTGGCCCTGGGGGCTGGGGGCCAGCAGGCCACTTTTCACAAGCACCAGGCAGCTTATCACAGCACTTTATCAGTATGATGTGGGGAAAGGGATGTGGGCTCAATCTCTTAACTCTGCTCCGAGGCTCTGTTCAGCTAGTCAACAGCCTGTCAGCAAACAACTGTTTGTAACCTGGGAGAACAGAAATGTATGACCCTGTGACAAGGGGAAAGGTGTGTGTGTGTGTGCATCAACGTGTGCGTGTGTGTGCGTGCGCGTGCATGTGTGTGTAAGGTGAGGAAGCACAGGCTGTGCTTTGTGCAGGAAGGTGAGGCCACTTGTGCCGGGTCTGGTCCACACACAGGGTCTCTTGTTGCTGCAGGGGACAGAGGCTGACACTTCACGCTTCCTAAAAGTGGCAGTCAGGCTGAACCAGGCTGGAGGCTGGAGGCAGACTTCAGGTTACTGTTTCACTGGTTCTCCACACCCTAAGCGCACCACCCTCTCTCCCCAACGCAACACTCTGACCCTCCGCCATCGGCATAATGCGCCCTTTCATCGGCACGTCACAAACCATATGAAACATTTTGCAAAACTTTATCAAGGAGGTGTTGAAAATGGAAACATTCCTGGGTCTCAGAGCCCCTGAGCTGATAAAACCTTGGATGTGAATCTCTGCTTTGAGAGAGAGAGAGTCAATCACTTGGCTTTAACACATTGGGGCTGTTTGGGACTCCTTTCTAGCATCTCTAGGTTTAGGTCAAAGGCAACGTTTGATTTCAGAACAGGGCCGGGTTGTGTGTAGGCCTCCATGTCATTGGAAACATACGGTCTGTTTGATGGTGTGGCGATTGATATGAGTGGGTATTTGTGCGGTGGTTTCTGACTGTACAGGGCTTGGTATCAGACAAACTAGGGTCTTCTCCTGAAGTACAACACTTTGGTCACGTGATATCAGATGCAGAAGCTACAGTGGATGGAAAGAAAGAAAGAGAAAGAGACACAGAGACAGAGAGACAGAGAAATAGAGGGAGACATACGGTATTGGCTCAATCAGTTGTGATGCGCCACTGAGTCCAATGTGAGTTAACCAGTATTTAGACACAGCCAGTTCCTTGAGAGGCAACATGGATAAAGGCTCCATCCATCATCCTCTGGAGAGAAAGCTCTCACAGCGATAGAGCAGACATCATTATCTGGACCATTTAAAGGGGAAAAACATACAGATGCCTCCCCTTCATTTAACTGTCCAATTACGTGTGTGTGTGTGTGTGTGTGTGTGTGTGTGTGTGTGTGTGTGTGTGTGTGTGTGTGTGTGTGTGTGTGTGTGTGTGTGTGTGTGTGTGTGTGTGTGTGTGTGTGTGCGTTTGTGTGTGTGTGTATCTGTGTGTCGGGGGAAAACATTGCTCCAGGTGCAACGAAACCAAGTCGCTTTCCAAAAATCACAGCCCTGCTAGGTGGAGGGTGAATATGCGTAGGCTGAGCTGAAACCCAACTGTTGTTTGTTGTCTAATATTACCTGAGAAACGGAGACTGTTTGAAACTACCAGGAGAATGGCAGGGTAAGAGAAGCAGTGAGATTTATCTCATTATTGTTACCTGCTCCCACACAGAGGAAGGCTGTCCTTAAGGAGGGTGGGGCTCAGTATCTGATGTGAGTCAGCTTTATTGTAAAAGATCAAGAGGTCACAGATAGTAGATAACAGATGAGTGTATAGGCTACAACCTGTCAATAAGAATAGCTTGGTTTGTCAGCTTTTCCGCCATAGAGATGTGATAAAAAAAACGACTGTGTTCTATTTAATGATGTGGTTTCAACTATATTTACATCACATCTCTGTGACCGATGTAAATGAAAGTGTAATAATGTGGAAATGAATAGTGGGGTGTCATTATAACAAACTGTCTTAGGACCTCTTTACACCGCACTGACTTGACAACCCATACTTGATCCAGGAGAGATAGTTGTGTAGCGTAAAGAGAGGGTTCTAGATTCAAATCCCTGTTTAAGAGAGGTTGTGTGGGAGACATCTGCGCCACATACCACCTCTGAGTGGTACAGTGTAAAGGCGTCAGCATGCTTCAGTTCGGCTGGTGCCTAGCTGAACCCCGCTAGGCGAACCGAACGAATGTGCTGGCATACTCCCTTCGCTTGAAATACAAGAAAAAAGCGACAATAGTACTGTCTATTTTGAGATGCCATAGGCAGTATACACTTCCTCAAAATAGTCAGAATTAATCTAAGATAACTCAAGAAATCTGTTATTAATTTGGACGTTTTTGCTGGGGAGATCTTAGTCGCACACTTTTATATCTAACTAAGATGTTTGGTGCAGTATTTCGCAATGAAAAAATATGCATGAAAATGAGTCTTCTTTCGTTGAATGACAACAAAGACTTTATTGAAAGATCTCTACTGTTGTCAAATCACCGACGAAGGTGTGTCAACTTCGGC
Source organism: Salmo trutta (assembly GCF_901001165.1). Taxonomy (NCBI): domain Eukaryota; kingdom Metazoa; phylum Chordata; class Actinopteri; order Salmoniformes; family Salmonidae; genus Salmo; species Salmo trutta. Next base: position 30,781,297 of record NC_042977.1, on the reverse strand, counting down.
TACCGACTTCGGCTTGCCTCGAGAAATGTTTTGTGTGCCCGAACAGCCGAAAAAAACCTTTTCGAAGTCCAAAGCTTTATCAAAAAGACAACAGCTGTACCAGACCACATGTTCCTGCAATAATTGCCTTAATTACCACATTTTTGCTTTGCCAAATAGAAAATGAATGGCATAAATATCCACACATTTGTAAATCATTGCATTAGTCAAGTGTGCAGCACTAAGTGCAATATGGTTTAGATGAAAAGCTCCTGGATAGTTTGAATTGCTTTACTTATTTTCTTTGTCTGTGTACTATGGTATTCACAGTATGCTAATAGCTGCACTCACACATGAAGCATGAATGGTAGTGTTAAGGTAGTGTTAACAGAAACGTTGCAAATTTGACATTAGCACTCACAATGTTGTGTGTAGGAATGCGCCTCACCTTACTCTGTGACTGTGGGCTATGGCCTTATCACTGCTTGATGAATTATAGTAACACCCCTGCTTTCTTACCGGCTCTCTCTCTCTCTCTCTCTCTCTCTCTCTCTCTCTCTCTCTCTCTCTCTCTCTCTCTCTCTCTCTCTCTCTCTCTCTCTCTCTCTCTCTCTCTCTCTCCTCTCTCTCTCTCTCTCTCTCTCTCTCTCTCTCTCTCTCTCTCTCTCTCTCTCTCTCTCTCTCTCTCTCTCTCTCTCTCTCTCTCTCTCTCTCTCTCCTCTCTCTCTCTCTCTCTCTCTCTCTCTCTCTCTCTCTCTCTCTCTCTCTCTCTCTCTCTCTCTCTCCCCTCCTTTATTCTCTCAATTCAATTACTATTTAAATGTCTATTTAAGGGCTTTATTGGCATGGGAAACATGTTTGTCACGCCCTGGCCATAGAGAGGGTTTTATTCTCTATTTTGGTTAGGCCAGGGTGTGACTAGGGTGGGCATTCTATGTCCTTTTTTCTATGTTTTTGTATTTCTTTGTTTTGGCCTGGTATAGCTCTCAATCAGGGACAGCTGTACATCGTTGTCGCTGATTGGGAGCCATACGTAGGTAGCCTGTTTTCCTTTGGGTTTGGTGGGTGGTTATTTTCTGTTTCGTGAGTGTTACCTGACAGAACTGTTTGGCTGTCGTTTTTGTTATTTTGTTTAAGTGTTCACTAGAAATAAATACATGATGAGCACTATCCACGCTGCGCCTTGGTCTACTCTTTCAGACGGCCGTTACAATGTTAACGTTGCCAAAGCAATAGAAATGAATAATAAACAAAAGGGAAATAAACAATAAAAATGAACAGTAAACATTACACTAACAAAAGAACAAAGACATTACAAATGTCATATTATGTGCAAATAGTTAAAGTACAAAAGTTAAAATAAATAAACATAAATATGGGTTGTATTTACAATGGTGTTTGTTCTTCACTGGTAACAGGTCACAAACCTTACCGCTGTGGTGTCACACTGTGGTATTTCACCCAATAGATATGGGAGTTTATCAACATTGGGTTTGTTTTCGAATTCTTTGTGAAACTGTGTAATCTGAGGGAAATATGTGTCTCTAATATGGTCATACATTTGGCAGGAGGTTAGGAAGTGAAGCTCAGCTTTCACCTAATTTTGTGGGCAGTGTGCACATAGCCTGTCTTCTCTTGTGAGCCTCGTCTGCCTACGGCGGCCTTTCTCAATAGCAAGGCTATGCTCACTGAGTCTGTACATAGTCAAAGCTTTCCACTGTGGTCAGGTATTCTGCCACTGTGTACTCTCTGTTTAGGGCCAAATAGCATTCTAGTTTGCTCTGTTTTTCTGTTAATTCTTTCCAATGTGTGAAGTAATTAGCTTTTTGTTTTCTCATGATTTGGTTGTGTCTAATTGTGTTGCTGTCCTGGGGCTCTGTGGGGTCTGTTTGTGTTTGTGTTCGTGAACAGAGTCTCAGGACCAGCTTGCTTAGGGAACTCTTCTCCAGGTTCATCTCTCTGTAGGTGATGGCTTTGTTATGGAAGCGCTTTCTTTTAGATGGTTGTAGAATTTAACGGTTAATTTCTGGATATTGATAATTAGTGGGTATCGGCCTAATTCTGCTCTGCATGCATTATTTGGTGTCTTACGTTGTACACTGAGGATATTTCTGCAGAATTCTGCATGCAGAGTCTCAATTTGGTGTTTGTCCCATTTTGTGAATTATTGGTTGGTGAGCAGACCCCAGACCTCACAACCATATAGGGCAATGTGTTCTATAAATGATTTAAGTATTTTTAGCCAGATCTTAATTGCTATGTCAAATTTTATGTTCCTTTTGATGGCATAGAATGCCCTTCTTGCCTTGTTTCTCAGCTCGTTCACAGCTTTGTGGAAGTTACCTGTGGCGCTGATGTTTAGGCTCAGGTATGTATAGTTGTGTGCTCTAGGGCAACGGTGTCTAGATGGAATTTGTATTTGCGGTCCTGGCAACTGGAACTTTTTTGGAACACCATTATTTTTGTCTTACTGAGATTCACTGTCAGGGCCCAGGTCTGACAGAATCTGTGCAGAAGATCTAGGTGCTGCTGTAGGCCCTCCTTGGTTGGGGACAGAAGCACCAGATCACCATCAAACAGTAGACATTTGACTTCAGATTCTGGTAGGATGAGGCCTCTCTCTCTCCCTCCTCTCTCCCTGGCCCTGGGCTTTGATTCTGCATCCTCCCACTGTTTCATTATCCAGGGCTGCTTTCTATCATTATCCAGTGTGTGTGTGTGTGTGTGTGTGTGTGTGTGTGTGTGTGTGTGTGTGTGTGTGTGTGTGTGTGTGTGTGTGTGTGTGTGTGTGTGTGTGTGTGTGTGTGTGTGTGTGTGTGTGTGTGTGTGTTTGACTCTCCCTCCTATCATTAGATAGGAGAAGGTGAGTATATAAGACCCACGCAGGCTATTCATTATTACTGTATCTCCTCACACTTTGCTGAATTGCTGTGTTTAGGCTTCTCTTATCTGTGTTCCCCATGCTCCTCACAGCAGCTCCCTCCCACAGACCCAGTAGGCCTTCCTTACTCTCAGGGCCATGACCCCAATCAGGTGTCATATCAGTTGCTGTTTACTTAACTGTCACTGCAGTGATTACAGAAGTTAACAGTGTGTTAGAATCATACAGACAGCAGCAGCAGTATGTTTCCATTTGACTTAATGTGGAGAGTAGATCATATTTTATTATTTTTATTACTTTTATTTCATTATGTTCTTCTGCATTACACATAGTCAGTATGACACATAGAGTATGTCTGTGTATGCCAGTTCATACCAACTCTCAGGGCAAGCCCTGCATTTAGGCTAATCCTGTTTTGACTTTCCATATTAAAGTCAACTGAAGGAGATGAGTCATGAAAGACGGAGACGTAAACGTGTTCGCAACAAGATTTGCGTGGCAGTTGTCAAGGGAATAATTAATAAGACAACGAAACAAAAAACAATTCACACCTGTCATTTAGTCCACCACACCGTGATTAAGCTGAACAACTGGAGCAGACAAGCCCACTGGGTATTTAGAAACAATTACTCCTCCTAAACGGATGATAACATTCCATTCATCATCTCTTTCTCTATGCACAACCCGTCACTAAGTGGGGCATACCCGTGGTGTTGCTACTGTAACAACAGGCTGTTTCTGATGTGTGTTGTAAGGTGTAGGGTTACACAATGTTGTGTTTCAGAATGTGTGTTGTCACTGCTGTAGCCAGGCCCAACAGGCAGTGCGGAGGGAGGCAAGAGGGACAGTGCTTAGTGTGTGACCCCATCGTTAGTGTTGAGCAGGGTATCCTGAAGGCTCATTTCCTGGTATTTCAGAGGGCATCCTTTCCTTTCCCACTGCAACTTCCTCTGTTTTCACACCCAGAGAAGAGAGGTGGAGAGGTTTACCTTGCCAGGCTAATAGATGAGAGACACACGTAAGCACGTACACACTGTTCAATTTGACCCCAACAAATGGCTGTCTAACAACCAGCCACAACACCCAAACATATGCTCTCACACACTAACACCATGTTGAGTGACTTGTGGGTCTGCCAGAGTGAGAAGGAGGCATGTGGAATGACAATGGCTTTGGGCATACCTTGACCTTAGATCAATTAAGAAAGGTTTTGTTACTTTAGTCATTTGAAAATAATGCATACTTCGTCCTTGATGATGGTAGATGGGTATCCGGGTCAATGACATAAAGAAAAGACAACGACCAAACGGATCAAATGTATTAAGTCCCAGATCATGCTTGCTTTTTCAAGATAACCTCTTATTCCCCAAATGACCCTCAAACGGATGACACTTAGGTGAGCAAGGCTAGTTCACGTTGTTTCTTTGGTTTAACACAATCTAATATTAATCCATTGCGGTGAGACAAGGACAGGTAATCATATCCTTGGGATTCATTAGACTTGATGAAGGTCCTCGAACGCATGAACGTGCACACACACACACACACACACACACACACACACACACACACACACACACACACACACACACACACACACACACACACACACACACACCTCCTGTTTGACCACGTGTCCCTGTGGAAGTTGACCATAAGAGACAGGAAAGGCTCTTTTAAAGCTTTTCACTCTGATAAAAGTGTTTTCCCTGACACCTCAGTGGATAGGCGGCATGACCTCAGCTTTACCAACCTCAGTCTCTGTTCCTGTGGCTGCTGACTTACAATAGAACAGTAGAATAGGTGTACCAATACTTAGCCTACTATTTCTTACATGTATAAATAGCTAGAAACACTGGCACTTAAACAGTAGAGACCATTTATATTCATCATAGTAAATGTCCTCATTATGTCAATGGATGAAACCAAAAGGGATATTTTCAGACACTACAATTGGGGAAGACTAAACTATAACTGTATCCCTGTGTTTCTAATGTTTCCACCCACAGTTTAACCTAAGTGCAGCACTGGCCTCTAATTGGCTGTCTCTCTCTCACATGAACACCAATTAGGCGTGATGTGGGACAGAATTAAAGGCCTACGCACTTTGCCGTGAGGAGCACTTGTTTTTCTCTCTGCATTCTCTCTCTGCATGAGAGAGAGAGAGAGAGAGGTGGTGTGCCGTCCAAGCATTCTGGTCGTAATGTTCCGGGAACTCCAGGGGGAAAAAAAATTGGGAAAAAGAAGGCCACGAGGTTTTCTGGGTAATAACTCCATCCCCCGGTCGGGTCGGCGTTTGGGCAGTGAGGGAAGAAGGAGGAGGAGGGTTTCTTCTATTTTTTTCTTTTTGTCGTTCTTTTTTGTTCTGGCAGGTTCCACAGCCACCCCTCCACGGAAAGCCTACTCTGCACATTCTGCAGACAACGGTCTTCAGGGAGGAAATAGGGAGGAAATTGTGCAGAAAACGTAAAAATCTGTCTCTTCTACTCTTTCTCTCTCTCTCTCTCTCGCTCTGTCTCGCTCTCTCTCTCTCTCTGATCTGTGATTGAGTTCTAAATGAAAGAGTCCTTGTTTTGGGACCAGTGTGGCTGTCGGAAGCCCTTGGGGTAGTGTGATTTGATTTCACTCCTTTATGTTTTCATTATTCCAGCCCTAGATGGGTAAAAGGCTGCATCGTGGCCCACTGCCAGAGATTTCTATTATACGACCTTATTACGAAATAATACCAGGACATGGACACAGCATGTGAATATGGCTTTAAGACAAGCTCATACTGTAACACGATGCAATTGTAATAGATTTGGACTTATCTCTTCTGTGCCAACTGGTTGAGAAACTGTGCTGATTATTTATAATCCCTGGCTTTGCCAAGAATGTGGAACATGGATGTGCTCTGGAGGAACAGAAAACTTAAGAAGCAATGGCTTTGCGAGGTCTTGGCAGATTTCATCCCCTATACCATATTAGACACTCAATGGTATGGTTCATCTTGCATACGCAATGTGTCACTTTTACACTCTTGCAGGAGTTTGTTTAAGGGCTGGCAGAGGGGGTTTTCTGCTCCAGTCCAGAATGTGTGTGTGCCTCTCTCTCTGTGTGTGTACTGGGGAGGAGGGGATAAGAGCTAAATTGAAGAAGTGGGGGTTTAGGTAGAGTTAGGGGTCGAGAGGGGGTGTAGTGTTTGGGAGCCTGTGGTTTCAGGTGAAGGGGTGTGAAATCTTCTCAAGGGATCTCATTTGTGCCAGGTGGCCACACTTCGCAAGGTGCCCATAATAACCTGTACCACATACTGTCACCTGTGTGTGAGGTGATAGGAGGGCTTGGCTCTAGCTGTCCCGCCCTGTACCTTTCTCATAACCTCCACTGGGGGGTACTGTGTCTGAGAGACACACAGTGACTTCATCTACCTCAGACTGAGCTCACTATAGCTTTCTTCAATCTGTGATGCGACTGACACAGTGTCAAATAAGACATTTTAGAGCTTTGATTTTTTAGCAACAGAAAATCCCAATCTTATTTGTAGCTCATTTGTAATACTCGTAAGAGTCTGTACGGTACTTAGCTACTTAGCGTAGCTTGCTACTATAGTTGAATAGACTTGTACTGGCAGTTTACAGCACTGTGAGTCTAATATGGATACTCCCTCTCTCTTGTGATGGATTATGAATGGAGTGAGAGCAGATGTTCCAGAGTGTTTATCTGCCAATCAGCTGAGGAGGAAGTGAAGTGAAGGCACTTCCTGTCTGTACTCACCCAGATTCCCAACACACACTGGGAATAGGACTACTATGGGTATCAAACTCTGTCAATGAGAATGTGAGTATAGAGAAGATTTACTGCCCTGAAACTGGATATTCAGCGACGCCATGCAGTCATAGATAAAGCATATACTGTACAAGGTATGGGTATGGCAGTAGTATGTTATGTACATGTGTTGGAAATGCAGGGATAGCTTATATCACAATGTAATGTATGAAACATGTACTTCCATCACACATGGAATGAGCATGTCAGTACAATACAGTACAATGTGTGTTGTTAAGAATGTGTTGCTGAATGACAAACACCATCACAGTCTATTAGCTTGTGGCCATGTGTTAGAAATGTGTTCTTGTGACTTTAGAACAAACCATTCAACCCATGTAGTAGACATACTGTAACATTAGCACACTGTTGCAATGTTTTGTCACCTCACTTTTGAGGCCAATAATTCACAAAGAAATCCTAAAAGAACCACAAGCGTAGAGTGGACAGCAGGGTGTTTCCACCGCCGTCAGCCATTGAAGCCGATGTTCGTTCGAGTATAAAAAAAAGGGTCAAATGAAAACAGGGGATGTCACAGGAGGAAATGTAGTCACACGCATGTTAAATGTATCAGAAAAAATAGATATGGTAAATAAAGAGAGGAAGGAAAGGTTGTAAACTTCACAGGCCTTGGCCAAGGAGGAAAGAGACCCCTGCGGTCTCTGATTACTTTTCCAAAAACCTCCTCTCCTCAAGCGTCCGTCCTCCATAAGTGTCCCAATAATATTCAAATTTCACAACACAGAGGGAGAAAACACAGTGTTCAGGATTAAAGCAAACAAGATTGCCTGCCATTATGTCAGATTGTGAAATGTGAGTTCCAATACATTTTACCTGATGAAATTAGACCGCTTGCAAAAACAAATATTGGCTAAAATTTAGCGTGGACCAGAATGAGGCTCTTTCCCCACTACCTATTGTTCCTACAGTGAGGAATGACCAGAGAATGTTTTTGTAACTGATCTCCAGATTATCGTCGCCTGGAGCTCAAAAAGAAATAGTAGCTGTAACGATCGTCGTATATACTGGACCAAGGCGCAGCGGGTTGAGTGCTCATTTTATCTTTTATTTAGAACACTTAATTAACAAAACAAGAAAACGTATGAACGAACAGTATTGCAGGCTAACACAGCAGTGCAACAACAACTTCCCACAAGGGACATGTGAAAACAGGGCTACCTAAGTATGACTCTCAATCGGTCCCGTGTGGCTCAGTTGGTAGAGCATTGGTAGAGCATGGTGTTTGCAACGCCAGGGTTGTGGGTTCAATACCCACGGGGGACCAGTACGGGGGGAAAAAAAAATTATAATTGTGAAATGTATGCATTCACTACTGTAAGTCGCTCTGGATAAGAGCGTCTGCTAAATGAGTAAAATGTAAATGCAATCAGCAACAACGATGTACAGCTGTTCCTGATTGAAAGCCAGGCCAACACAAAGAAATACACAACATAGATAGAGCATAGAAATACACAACATAGAACATAACCAAAACCCTGGAATACTCTAAACAAACACCCCTCTACATAAACACATATATCAACAAACCCTGAACCACATAAAACAAACACCCCCCCTGCCACGTCCTGACCAAACTACAATAACAAATAACCCCTTTACTGGTCAGGATGTGACAGTAGCAGTATGCAAATCAGGGAGCCAAAGGAAAAGCTTTTTCACAGATGCGATTAGATTCTCGAAGTTCACCAAAAAGATTTGTTCAAAATGAGCCGTTTGTTTTGGAACGACCCATCACTAATTGTTACTTTCATACGATGGAATGACTCATGTGAGGATGTCTCATCAGACAGGTCGTCAGACAGGTCTTCTGTTCAGGTCTGAACCACAAACAACGAGGGGAACCCAGCTCATTGCTCAGGCCAGGAAGGAAAACTTAATTGGACCTAGTTTCTAGGAGGGGGACTGGAGTATTGACTAGAGTTTTTTCTCCTAGACGGTTCTGGCAACAGAACTAAGCAGCTACAAAAGGCCAAGTCAAATGTCCTGTAACAGGCAGACTCGCAGGGTTGTGATTAATCTGTGTGTTGTGCCTTGACTTCGTCCGTCAGGCCTGACAGAGCTCGTAATGAAGCGTAGGAAGGGTTCAGATTCCAACTACAGTACAGGTAGAGAACCTGGAAGAGGTCTGGAACTAACTCCAGCTGATTACAAAAAAAGGGACGTTTACATGTCGGGCTTGATCAAATAAACAAGTACTCCATGGAAACTCATCAATCACAATAGAGATGTGGGGGTGTATGACATTTCTTTTTGTTGATCAAATACTATTTTCAAAAGCTTTGTAAAGATCGGGTAACAAAAGTTAAGGTGGTCTGTTTCCCACGGTAACAACAGGGGAATTCATTCATCAAAACTTGAAGGTGAAGTTTCAGGTTGGGGGTCTTGGTTGGGGAATATTTAACGGAGGGAGGATTTGCAAAATAGTTAGGATTTCAATGGTGGTGGTGCTAATCAGGGAGAACCAGCTATGGGGGGTGTGGGACTCCTGGCCTGAACCTGATTACCACCAAATGGGCCAACAGCAGCAGTAACAGCAGTCAGCAGCAGTAACAGCAGTCAGCAGCAGTAACAGCAGTCAGCAGCAGTAACAGCTGGGCTCAGGGACACTGCATGGTGGTGGTCAGTGCACAGCTGAGGAGGGAAGACATCGTGGGGAGGCTAGGGGAACAGGAGGGAGAGAGAAGGAGAGAGAAACTTTACTTAAACATAATGTTTAAAGCCTCAACACTGGATGTACACATCATTTTGAACTCTCATATTTATGCCGTATATACTTATTTCTCGTTGTCCCTGTATGTATCTCACTAGGCCTCCTTATCCCCCTTCTCTATCCTTGTCCCTTTATTTATTTCACTAGGCCTCCTTATCCCCCTTCTCTATCCTTGTCCCTTTATTTATCTCACTAGGCCTCCTTATCCCCCTTCTCTATCCTTGTCCCTTTATTTATCTCACTAGGCCTCCTTATCCCCCTTCTCTCTTCTTCTCCCTGCATGTATCTCTCAGCCACTCAGTCAGTTCATTAATCCTGCCTGAACTACACTAGACTAGAAGAATGCAGTTTGTCTTCCCTGACGGAGATGATTGGTCCAGACAGAAAGATAATCGAGGGGGATTTCGGCCCATCTCCATCTCAGACTCAGCACATCCTTCACCTTAGCCTCCTCTGATGCCAAGTTTAAGTACGTTACTCAACATTGTGACATCCTACGTGATTTAACTTTCCTTTTGTGTCTCTAAACTCTCTCATTCTCTCTTGTTCTCTTTCTCGCTCTCTCCAAAACGCTCTCATTCTCTCTCTCTCTCTCTCTCTCTCTCTCTCTCTCTCTCCCCCTCTCTCAACATTCTCATTCTCTCCCTCTCAACGTTCTCATTCTCTCTTGTTCTCTCTCTCTCTCCGAAATGCTCTCATTCTCCCTTGTTCGCTCTCTACGAAACGCTCTCATTCTCTCATTCTCTCTCTCTCGCAACGCTCTCATTCTCTCTTGTTCTCTCTCTCTCGAAACGTTCTCATTCTCTCTTGTTTTCTCTCTCTCTCTCTCTCTCATTCTCTCTCGTTCTCTCTCTCGAAACGCTCTCATTCTCTCTCGTTCCCTCTCACTTGAAACGCTCTCATTCTCTCTCGTTCTCTCTCTCGAAACGCTCCCATTCTCTCTCGTTCTCTCTCTCTCTCGAAACGCTCCCATTCTCTCTCGTTCTCTCTCTCAAACGCTCTCATTCTCTCTCTCAAAACGCTCTCATTCTCAATTGTTTTCTCTCTCTCTGAAAACGCTCTCATTCTCTCTCTCAAAACGCTCTCATTCTCTCTCTCAAAACGCTCTCATTCTCAATTGTTTTCTCTCTCTCTCAAAACGCTCTCATTCTCTCTCTCAAAACGCTCTCATTCTCAATTGTTTTCTCTCTCTCTCAAAACGCTCTCATTCTCTCTCGTTCTCATTCTTTCTGTCACTCAAAACGCTCTCATTCTCTCTCGTTCTCATTCTTTCTGTCACTCAAAACGCTCTCATTCTCTCTCGTTCTCATTCTTTCTGTCACTCAAAATGCTCTCATTCTCTCTCGTTCTCATTCTTTCTGTCACTCAAAACGCTCTCTCTCTCTCGTTCTCATTCTTTCTGTCACTCAAAATGCTCTCTCTCTCTCTCGTTCTCATTCTTTCTGTCACTCAAAATGCTCTCTCTCTCTCTCGTTCTCATTCTTTCTGTCACTCAAAATGCTCTCTCTCTCGTTCTCATTCTTTCTGTCACTCAAAACTGGATGGAGTTAAGGTGGAGGAGATGCTGTCGATACGACATGGATTCAGGTGTGTTCCTGAGAATGGAGTTAAGGTAGAGGAGATGCTGTCGATACGACATGGATTCAGGTGTGTTCCTGAGAATGGAGTTAAGGTAGAGGAGATGCTGTCGATACGGCATTGATTCAGGTGTGTTCCTGAGAACGGAGTTAAGGTAGAGGAGGTTCTGCTCGCGGTCGGTGAACAGGTAGGAACTGAATTTATACATTCTGCTTCTAGAATGAACAAAGCTGTGGTTGTGTTCATGAAAAGAGCAAATTTGGTTGGTAGACTAATTGCTAGTGGAATATTTGTAAGGGATGTGTTGGTACCAGCTTCACCTCTCTCTACCCCTTCGACAAGAGTGGTAGTTGCAAATTTGCCTCAATTTATTACGGATGATCAAATCAGGAAAGAGCTGAGTCATTTTGGTAAGTTTGCTAGCGGTTTTTGTGTAGTGAGGAGTATAGTGGGGAAGTGTAAGAGACTTTGGGGGAGGAGGAGGGTTTCAAGTGGAAAAGGAAAAAGGGTGTGGTCAAACGCACCATGGAAACTTTGCCTGTTGCTGTGGGGGATGCCCTGACCAGAGAGGAAGGGCAGGTGGTCAGGGTGGGAGATAGAGATGAGGAGGAAAGTGAGTCTGGGGCTAGGGTGAGTGCAGGCCGACTTGATTGGTTTTACATGTCTAGGAATCGGAGCAATAGGCTGTTGGGCGCTACCATTCTCCCGGTGGGGTTTTCCGATCATCATATAACCATGGCTCGGCTGTCTATTTCACCAGGGCCCCGGCAAGCATCCTATTGGAAGTTCAATGTAACGCTCTTACAAGATGCCTCTTTTTACTCAGGTTTCCAGACCTTTGGGAAAGGTGGGGGCAGCGAAGAGAGGAGTATGAGTCTCTGAGTCAATGGTGGGATGTGGGGAAAGTCCAAATTTGGCTTTTCTGTCAACAGTTCACAGCTCTCTCATCCTCAGAGGCTAGGAGAGTATTGGGGGAACTAGAGCGTTGTATTAGTGAGATGGAGGTAGAGATGGTGGGGCAAGGCAATGTAGGCCTTCAGGCTAATTTAGCTGAATTACGTAGGGACCTGGGTAGTTTATTCCAGGTTAAAGCAAAGGGAGCACTTGTAAGAGCTAGGTTCTCCATGCTCAAGGAGATGGATGCTCCCAGCTCCTCCTTCTTTGGTTTGGAAAGACAGAGCAGTGAAGCCAAGGGTATGCATTGTCTAAGGCTGTCTGATGGGCGGGTGACCTCTGTGGTGGGTGAGATGCGGGAGCGGACTGTGGAGTTTTATATTGAGTTGTATAGGGCACAAGTGTGTGGTCCTATGTGTGCTCAGGTCTTGTTCGCAGAACTCCCTAAGCTCTCTCTGGCACAGAAGGATGAAATGGACATTCCTCTGTTGTCCCATGAACTGGCAGAGGCCGTAACCCAGATGTCCCCCGATCGTGCACCGGGGGTCGATGGACTCCCAGTGGAGTTTTATAAAAAATTTGGGGGAATAATTGGACAGGACTTCTTTTGCGTGTTGCATGAATGCGTCGGGGTAGGAGAGTTGCCGATGAGCTGCCGTCGGGCGGCTCTGACTCTCCTGCCCTAAAAAGGGGACTTGTGTGAACTTAAGAACTGGAGGCCTGTGGCATTACTCTGTGCGGACTACAAGATATTTGCCAAGGCCCTCTCTAACAGACTAAAGTCCCATTTGGACTCGATAGTACATAAGGACCAAACATATTGTGTTCCGGGACGCTCAATCACGGACAACTTGTTCTTAATCAGGGACATGTTGGACTTGTCGAGAGGTTCTAATGTGAACTTTGGACTGGTCTCTTTAGATCAAGAGAAGGCTTTTGATAGAGTGGACCATGAGTATCTGTTTAATGTGATGTTTGGGTTTGGGAAGAGTTTTTTGACCTGTGTGAAGCTGTTGTATGCTGGGGCGTCATGTATGGTCAAGGTGGGAGGGGGGCTCAGTAGGCCAGTCTGGGTGAGACGGGGCATTAGACAAGGATGCCCTCTATCTGGGCAATTATATACATTAGCCATTGAGCATTTTTTGGGACTGCTATGCAGGAGACTGCAGGGAGTGTGCTGGACAGACATGGATGTGGTGACAGGCATAGCAGTGTCAGCATATGCAGATGACGATTCTGTGATGGTCAGGGATGGTCAGGATATGCAGGCACTAGAGACTAGTCTGAAGGTGTACGAGGGAGCTTCTTCAGCTAAAGTGAACTGGGGCAAGAGCAAAGCTCTGTTATGTGGGGCATGGGGGGATAGGGCCCCTCCTCTGCTTCCAGGGGGTTTGCAGTGGGGTTGGGAAGGACTTGCATGTACCTGGGGGTGTACCTGGGCTCAGAAGTGGGTCAGGAAGAACTGGGACGGGCTGTCACAGGCAGTGGTGTCAAGACTGGCCAGGTGGAGGTGGCTCCTGTCCCAAGTGTCATATAGAGGGAGGGTGCTGATAATTAACAACCTGGTGGCATCTTCCCTGTGGCATAAACTGGCTGTCCTCAACCCCCCCACCGGTCTGCTCGCAGACCTGCAACGCAAGCTGGTGGACTTTTTCTGGTTGGTCCATCACTGGCTGAGGGCGGCAGTGTTGTACATGACCGTCCACGAAGGAGGACAGGGCCTGGTGGAACTGGAGAGCAGGATGGCTGCTTTCCGGCTAAAGGCGGTGCAGAGACTGCTGTACCATACTGATGTTGGCTGGAGGGAACCAGCATGCGTGCTGTTGAGGAGAGCTGGCGGATTAGGGTTGGACCAGCAGCTGTTCCTCATGAAGCTGGAGAGGCTGAGTACAGCAGGTCTCTCAGCTCTTTACTCTGCAGTGCTGAGGGCCTGGCAGCTGCTAAGGCCCACATGAGAAGGGGGTGTGGAGCCTGGGCTGTGGGTGTGGGAGGAGCCTATCTTCCACAACCCAGCCATACCTTTGAGATCGGTTCAGTCGGCCACCCTGCAGAGGCAACTGATGGCAGCGGGTTTACAAAGGCTGGGTGACCTGCGACTGCTGGGAGAGGAGGAGTGGAAAACCCCGGAAGTCTTGGCACAACAAACAGGAATAACGTCCCTTAGGCTGCTGGAGAGATTCCTGGAGGTGGTCCAGGAGGCACTGTCTGAGCCGGTAAGGGGGGTGTTTGAGCAGCCAAAGGGGGAGGGGCCACCAATGTTTCCGCCACTGCAGGTGACGGCAGAGACTGGAGACTGGCAAGGGGTCTGAAAGACTTGTTAGATTTTAACACTCCGAGCCTGGGGGAGTTTGAAGGGGTGGGAGGTAAAGCCCTCTACAACCTCTGTGTTAAGGTTAGGAACATTAGGAGCCTAACAGGAGTGAAGGCACATCAGTGGCAGGGGGTATGTGGGGCGGAGAGTATGGTGGGTTTTAAATGGAGGGGGCTCTACAAACCCCCAGTACCAAAGAGGTCAGGGGACCTCCAGTGGAGGGTTCTTCATGGAGCCCTGACCACTAACAGCTGGTTGGTACGGGTTGAACCGGGAATCAGGCAGGGGTGTCCTTTCTGTGTAATGAAAGAAACTGTGATTCATGTTTTTTCTGTGTGCACCAAGTTAATTCCATTAATGTCTCTGTTGGAATGTCTGTGTGAGAGGTTGGGGGTGGTTTTTACTGTTGGGATGTTTATAATGGGATACAGGTATTCGATTAAGGAGAAGGCCAAATGTGTTTTGTTGAATTTTCTGTTTGCTCAGGCGAAGTTGGCTATTTGGCTAACAAGGAGGAACAGGGTGAAAGGTGGGGGACCCTTTACTATTGTTTAATAGGATGGTCTCTACGCGCCTTAGGGTTGAGTTTGAATACTATAGAATGATAAAAAGTGTGGAGATGTTTCAGGAGATATGGTGTGTTGGGGGGCTGTCTGTATAGCTGGGGAAGATGTTTTGGATATACAGTTGTAGAAGTGGGTATTGTTTTTGGTTATTGTGATGTTGGTTTGTATCATGTGGTAGATGGAAAGGTGAGTGTGGTACATGTATGCAGTACAGGATATATTTTGGTGTTTTATTTTTAAGGGGGGGGGGGTGAGTTTTAAATGAAATGAGAAAGTTTCAGTAAAGAAAGACAAAAAGTCAGTATCTCTCTCTCTCGAAACACGCATTCTCTCTCTCTCTCTCTCTCTCTCTCAATTCAATTCAATTCAATTCAATTCGCTTTATTGGCATGACGTAACAATGTACATATTGCCAAAGCTTACTTTGGATATTTACAATATAAAAAATAAATAAAAATGAGAATCAAAAATTGTCAACGGGACAACAGTAACAACAATAACCAACGGTCAATATAACCATACATTCAACAATAACAATAATCATACAGTTGAGGACATGTGCAGGTTTATTGGTCTGTCAGACACTGTCCCTCAACTTATGGCAGGCAGCAATGTAGTGCGCTGCCAACCCACAGCTCTCTGCGTCCTCCCCCAACAGGATGGGTAGCCTATCCTCATCAGAGAGGTCTTTAAAACCTTGAATAAGGATTTCAAATTTGGGGAAATGACACTCTCTAATTGTTTTATATTTTTGACATTTTGTCAGGAAATGCAGCTCCGTCTCAGGTTCTGCTGTTGTGCAGTGGTTGCACAGCCTTTCCTCTACAGGGAGCCAGGTTTTCCTGTGTCTACCCTTCTCAATGGCAAGGCTGTGCTCACTGAGCCTGTACTTTGTCAAGGTTTTTCTAAGGTTTTGATCAGTAACCATGGTCAAATATTTAGCCATAGTGTACTGTCGATTTAGGGCCAGATAGCACTGCATTTTGCTTTGTGTTTGTGCTTGTGTTTCCCAATAAGCAATGTAGTTTTGTTTTGACTGTGTTGTAATTTGGTTTATTCTGATTGATTGGATGTTCTGGTCCTGAGGCTTCAGTGTGTTAGTAGAACAGGATTGTGAACTCAGCCCCAGGACCAGCTGGGTGAGGGGACTCTTTTCTTTGCTCAGCTCTTGGCATTGCAGGGCTTGGTAATGATATGAGAGGGGGTCACTGTATTTTAGATGATCTCTCTCTCTCTCTCTCTCTCTCTCTCTCTCTCGAAACACTCATTCCCTCTCTGTGTCTGTCTCTGTCTGTCTCTGTGTCTGTCTCTGTGTCTGTCTGTGTCTGTCTCTCTCTCTCTTGAAACACACACTCTCTCTCTCTCTCTCTCTTGAAACACTCATTCTCTCTCTCTCTCTCTCTCTCTCGAAACACTCATTCTCTCTCTCTCTCGAAACACTCATTCTCTCTCTGTGTCTGTCTCTGTGTCTGTCTCTGTGTCTGTGTCTGTCTCTGTGTCTGTCTCTGTGTGTCTCGCTCTCTCTCTCTCTCTCTCTCTTGAAACTCTCTCTGTGTCCGTCTCTGTGTCCGTCTCTGTGTCCGTCTCTGTGTCTGTCTCTGTGTCTGTCTCTGTGTCCGTCTCTGTGTCTGTCTCTGTGTCTGTCTCTCTCTCTCTCTCTCTCTCTCTTCTGCTTTTCAGATATATGTTTTTACGCAGTCCTGCTGTACAACATTTAAAAGGCTGGGGATTTTTACAAGGCAATAAAAAGCAAAACAGGTTCTACTCTATAGTCCCTGACCTGTGGCTTTACACATGCATAGTATAATTGCGTGCTTTTTGAAGTCACATTTAAAATCATCCAAACTTTCAGTTTTGGTAAAATATTGTATTACTTAAATGTACATACATAAAACAACAATCACAATTCTGTACAACTTCCCCACATCTTTCACATTGATTTGGTATAATTCTGTGCATTCTATTTCAATTGTAAGAATTTAGAAATTTTAATTAACCAAAAATATCAAAATACTTGAGAGTAGTTGAACTCACTGGACGGGGAGATCAGAGTACTGTGTGTGACCTCATAAAGAGCAACATGAGGGTTTGACAGCAAGAGAAGGAAATGTAACAATGTAACAATAAGATTGTTCAGAGCTTCCTTTAACATGAAAGCCACTGGGAGAGAAGCAGTGCTATTCTGGGCCTTAAAAGGCTAATTTCTTTCCTTATTTTAAAGCCTGTTTATTTATAAGGGGGATATTTGGAGTATTTATAGACCGAATGAAAGGGGTCTGGTAAGACACAGGGTTGGAGCAGGCCCCAGTGTCCGGTCTGGAGCGTGAAGCCACTAGCTCTGCTGGTCGGTTACTGCATAGCAACCTAGCGGTACCCAAAGCCTTAGAAAGCCTAAGTAAATTACAATCACCAGAAAGTCAATTGTTTTTGGGGACAGATATTTTGGGCTCTAAAATGTGTTTAATATGATCAAGTTTGATCCCCACAGTGAATTATTTTAATGTTAGCTACAAATCGAGATATTTAATTAGTGATCCATTCTGACTACTACATAAGTCGTCACACATGACCACGTACTGACACAGACCAATCACGGGCCGGCAGGCTACAAGGAGGCTCCCGGTACTCTCTCAGGCAGGATGAAAATGACTACATCGGCCATGATCCTTTGCTAGTTACGGTCACTTTCATCATGATCCTTAGAGATTGTATGGTGCCGTTCAGCAATATATGGCTCGCTTCAAATGAAAAAACCTCTGGCTTCATGCGCCATCGGAAGTTTTCCATAGGAATATGTGGATGACGTCAGAGCTATCACTATCTACTGGTTTTGATGTCTATGGGTTGGAGAGTGTGAATTCACACAGAGAGTGGAGGAGTATGCTGCTGTTGTGCCGTGCACATACCACGCACTCACACATCATGGTCCAAACACACCAACACAGGTTTTCGCCAGGCATAAAGGGACCTATGTTGTCCAAAAAGTTGACTCAAGTTTGCCAAAAAGCACCTGGAATCACCTGGATGATTAACAAGACTCCTGGAAGAATGTTGTATGGACAGATGATTCAAAAGTATAACCTTTTGGACGACATGGGTCCCATTATGCCTGGCGAAAAACAAACACTGCATTCCACAGTAAGAACCTCATACCAGCGGTCAAGCATGGTGGTGGTAGTGTGATGGTTTGGGGATGCTTTGCTGCCTCAGGACTTGGACAACTTGCCTTAATAGAAGGAACCATTCATTCTGTTCTGTATCAAAGAATTCTACAGGAGAATGTCAGGCCATCCGTCTGTGAGCTGAAGCTGAAGCACAGCTGGGTCATGCTGAAAGACAAAATCCAAAACACACAATCAAGTTTACATGAAATGGCTAAAAAGCAAAACATTTGAAGTTTTGGAATGGCCTGGTCAAAGTCCAGACCTAACCCCTATTGAGATGTTGTAGCAGGACTTGAAACGAGCAGTTGAGAGACTGATCAACAACTACAGGAAGTGTTTGGTTGGAGTCATTGCAGCTAAAGGTGGAACAACCAGTTATTGAGTGTAAGGGGGCAATTTATTTTTCACACAGGGGCATTGGGTGTTGCATAACTTTGTTTATGAAATAAATTAAATAAATATGTAATTGTTGTGTTATTTGTTCACTCAGGTTCCCTTTATCCAATATTAGGTTTTGGTTGAAGATCTGATAACATTCAGTATCAAAAATGTGCAAAGTAGAGAAATAAATACTTTTTGCACTGTACATACTATCTAAATTACCTCAACTACCTCATACTCTTGCACATTGAATTGGTACCTGTACTCCTTGTATATAGCCTCCTTATTGTTATTTTATAGTGTTACTATTTTCTTTTTTTATTTAGCAAATGGTTCTTACTTCTTAACTCTTCATTGTTGGGAAAGGACTCGTAAGTAAGCATTTCATAGTAAAGCCTGCACCTGTTGTATTCGGCGCATGTGACAAACAACATTTCATTTGATTGATTTGATTTGACATACACAAATTCAACAAAGGAGTGGCTCAAGGGTTTTTCCTTTTCTGAATTAAAACGGTCTCTGTTACATTACAGAAACTGCATCATAACATCCGGGTCATGCATGTTGCAACCTAAAAGAGATATTGTACAAAACACCTCCGGATGTTCATGAAACGATCCCACTTTTGATAATAGCTCCAGAGGCACTTCCTGTTTTGTGAAGTAGAGAAAAGTCCTTGCTGTAAAGAGTGTGTTCTGTATGTCCAGGTGAATATGTTTCCTCCTCGCCCTCTTTCCTGTTCTTCTTAAGAGCACGACAGGTGAGCCAGGCGCGGCCCATTTAAGATTAGTGGATTACATAGCCAGTATCCCAACCTTGCAGTGACCGTATCAATCCCCAATAGAGCAGCTGTGATTACATGTCTGTGCACATCCAGTATATAGGAAGGCAGGGGTTAGGGGCAGAATCCTGGACGCATGGCCTAGTAGCAGTTTACTTATGCATGGACTATTTAAATACCCTTGTATAAACCTTCATGGAAAGTGACATTAATATCTGTTTGAAACCTGCTTACTGTAGTTATTATGATTTGGTTTTAGTAACTTTTTGCTCCTGAACTTAATCAACAACCTGAAAGAAGGAGGTGTGGAGGTATGATGGATGTATGTAGACAGATATACTACACTACATGACCAAAGATATGTGGACACATGCTCGTCAAACACCTCATTCCAAAACTATGGCCGTTAATCTGGAGTTGGTCCCCCCTTTACTGCTATAACAGCCTCCACTCTTCTGGGAAGGCTTTCCGCTAGATGTTGGAACATTTCTGCGGGGACTTGCTTCCATTCAGCCACAAGAGCATTACACCTTACCCAAACCGGACATGCATGTGCGCCATCGTGCGCAAATAGATTTTGTCCCCCCACACCAAACGCGATTGAAATATCAAAGGTTGAAATATCAAAACCAACTCTGAACCAATTATATTAATTTGGGGACAGATTGAAAAACATTAAACGTTTACGGCAATTTAGCTCATCTCTCCTCCTTCCAGGCTTTTTATTCTTTGGACTTTATATGGTGATTGGCATCAAAACTTTTATAGTATTACCATGACGACTGATGAACTCAGTTCATCTTTCAATCACCCACGTGGGTATAACCAATGAGGAGATGGCACGTGGGTACCTGCTTCTATAAACCAATGAGGAGATGGGAGAGGCAGGACTTGTACCGCGTTCAGCGTCACAATTAGAACTGACTTCTATTTTAGGGCTTGGCAACGCAAATGCTCATTGGCACGCGCGAGCAGTGTGGGTGCAATGATTGAATAACATGTACAGTATGTGTACATTTATTTTGCAACGCGAGTGGTGTGGTCAGCATGTTAGGGAGTTCGGACACTGATGTTGGGCGATTAGGCTTGGCTTGCATTCAGTGTTCTAATTCATCTCAAATGTATTCGATGGTGTTGAGGTCAGGGCTCTGTGCAGGCTAGTCAAGTTCTTCCACACCAATCTCAACAAATCATTTCTGTATGGACCTCGCTTTGTGCACGGGGGCATTGTCATGCTGAAACAGGAAAGGACCTTCCCCAAACTATTGCCAAAATTTGGAAGCACAGAATAGTCTAGAATGTCATTGTATGCTGTAGCATTAAGATTTCCCTTCACTGGAACTAAGGGGCCTAGCCCGAACTATGAAAAACAGCCCCAGACCATTATTCCTCCACCACCCAACTTTACAGTTGGCACTATGCATTCAGGCAGATAGCGTTCTTCTGTCATCCGCTAAACCCAGATTTGTCCGTTGGACTGCCATATAGTGAAGCTTGATTCATCACTCCAGAGAACATGTTTCCACTGCTCCAGAGTCCAATGGCGGCGAGCTTTACACCACTCCAGCCGACACTTGGCATTGCACATGGTGATCGTAGGCTTGGGTGCAGCTGCTTGGCCATGGAAACCCATTTCATGAAACTCCCGACAAACAGTTCTTATGCTGACGTTGCTTCCAGAGGCAGGTTGGAACTCAGTAGTGAGTGTCGCAACTGAGGACTTCTGTTGCAACCGGTGCTTTAGCACTCGGCAGTCCCATTCTGTGAGCTTGTGTGGCCTACCTCTTCGCGGCTGAGCCGTTGTTGCTCCTAGACCTTTTCACTTCACAATAACATCACTTACAGTTGACCGGGGCAACTCAAGCAGGGCAGAAATTTGACGAACTGAATTGTTGGAAAGGTGGCATCCTGTGACGGTTCCACATTGAAATTATTTAAGGCCATTCTGCTGTCAATGTTTGTCCATGGAGACTGCATGGTTGTGTGCTCGATTTTATACACCTGTCATCAACGAATGTGGCTGAAATAGACAAATCCACTAATTTGAAGGGTTGTCCACATACTTTTGTATTTATTGAGTAACATAAAGACAAAGGGCAAACGAATATCATATCATATCAGAGACTAATCTGGAAAATAGAATGTGATCTGTACAAGAAAACACATGAAGACATTGAGCTTCAGTCTGAGAGAGAGGTTGTGAGAACAGCTAGACAGAGAGAGACCTCAACCAAGAGTCTCTCAGAGCATTCACAGTCAGCCCATTAACACCCCTATCAGATCACAGCAAAATCACAGTCTACCTGAACAGTGCAGTACTCAATCATGAGGCATCAAATCCAAAATAACTGCACAATATTAACCTGTTGGGGCTAGGGGGCAGTATTTTCACGGCCGGATATAAAAAACATACCCGATTTAAACTGGTTACTACTCTTGCCCAGAAACGAGAATATGCATATAATTAGTAGATTTGGATAGAAAACACTCTAAAGTTTCTGAAACTGTTTGAATGGTGTCTGCGAGTATAACAGAACTCATATGGCAGGCCAAAACCTGAGAAGATTCCATGCAAGAAGTGCCCTGTCTGACAATTTGTTGTCCTTCTGCTGCATCTCTATCCACATTACAGCATCTGTGCTGTTACGTGACATTTTCTAAGGCTTCCATTGGCTCTCTAAAGTGTTCAGAAAGCGGAATGACGTGTCTCCTGTCTCTGGGCAAAGTACAGCAGCAGAGTTTGTAAGTGGCCTGCCTGGGGACAGTGAGACTGAGATGCGCGTTCACGAGACAACTCCATTTTTTTTCTTTCAGCCTTTGAATGAATACAACGTTGTCCAGTTGGAATATTAGCGCTATTTTACGAGAAAAATTGCATAAAAATGGATTTTAAACGGCGTTTGACATGCTTCTAAGTACGGTAATGGAATATTTCGAATTTTTTGGTCACGAAATGCGCTCGCGCGTTACCCTTCGGATAGTGACCTAAACGCACGAACAAAACGGAGGTATTTGGATATAACTATGGATTATTTGGAACCAAAACAACATTTGTTGTTGAAGTAGAAGTCCTGGGAGTGCATTCTGACGAAGAACAGCAAAGGTAATCCAATTTTTCTAATAGTAATTCTGAGTTTAGGTAGCCCCAAACTTGGTGGGTGTCAAATTAGCTAGCCTGTGATGGCCGAGCTATGTACTCAGAATATTGGGAAATGTGCTTTCGCCGAAAAGCTATTTTAAAATCTGACATAGCGTTTGCATAAAGGAGTTCTGTATCTATAATTATGTTTTTTTTCAACGTTTATCATGAATAATTTAGTAAATTCACTGGAAGTTTTCGGTGGGTATGCTAGTTCTGAACATCACATGCTAATGTAAAAAGCTGTTTTTTGATATAAATATGAACTTGATTGAACAAATCATGCATGTATTGTATAACATAATGTCCTAGGAGTGTCATCTGATGAAGATCATCAAAGGTTAGTGCTGCATTTAGCTGTGTTTTGGGTATTTGTGATGCATGCTAGTTGCTTTGAAAATGGCTGTGTGATTATTTTTGGCAGGGTACTCTCCTGACATAATCTAATGTTTTGCTTTCGCTGTAAAGCCTTTTTGAAATCGGACAACGTGGTTGGATTAACGAGAGTTTTATCTTTCAAATGGTGTAAAATAGTCATATGTTTGAGAAATTGAAGTTATAGCATTTTTGATGTATTTGTATTTCGCGCCACGCAATTCCACTGGCTGTTGGCCCAGAGAGGTTAAGAAATGCTATTGATGGAAGGAAAGTAGTGTAGAAACATACCAAAAAACAATTAGTCAACAACAAATTCAATCCCTTTTAGACAACTTCCTAGACAAAACATTTCACTGTAATAGTGAATGTGTAAACTTGGCAGTAGAAGATGGTGCCAATTTCGTTTTTTTGTTTGTTTCTTTGCATTGTTTGTACATAATGTTGCTGCAACCGTCTCTTTTAAGACCGAAAATAACTTCTGGACATCAGAACTGCGATTACTCACCACGATCTGTCAGAATCCTTTTTTACTCTAATGATTCCGGTCGAGCCCGATGTGAATAACATACTGCTTTCCCGGAAACAGGCCCAGATCCCCGTCATTTGCGTGAAGAGAAGGCAGAGAAAAAAGGTCCGGAAGGCAGGCTGCCTTCTGAGAATTCATAGGCGATCAAATAAACCCCGACTGCTTTCCATTCTGCTAGCAAACGCGCAATCTTTGGAAAATAAAATCGATGACCAACGCGGAAGATTAAACTACCAACAGGACATTCAGAACTGTAATATCTTATGCTTCGTGGAGTCGTGGCTGAACGACAAGATTATCAACATACAGCTGGCTGGTTATAAGCTGTATCGGCAGGATAGAACAGCGGCGTTTGGTTAGGCAAGGGGCGGCGGACTATCTATTTTTGTAAATAACAGCTGGTGCACTGTAACGGTTGTCGTCGGGAATAGAGGACTAAAACGCAGCAGGAATGTGGATGCTCATCTTGTTATTTATTTGAAATAAAGAGAACACCAAAATAAAACGAAGAACGCACGAACAACAAAACAGTCTTGTCATGCGCACACAGGCAAAACAAGAAACAATCTCCCACAACACTACACCAAACAATTACCCATATATAGGACTCTCAATCAGAGGCAACGAGAAAGCACCTGCCTCCAATTGAGAGTCCAACCCCCCATTAACCTACACATAGAAATACCACAAACCAGAAAGAACATAGAAATACAAAACATAGAACATAAACCAAAATCCGTAAATAATAAATCTAACACCCTACTACATAAATCACCACCCCGAACCACATAAACAAAATACCCTCTGCCACGTCCTGACCAAACAACAATAACACATAACCCTTATACTGGTCAGGACGTGACAGTACCCCCCCCCCTAAAGGTGCATACCCCAGATGCACATCATAAATAAAAAAACTTTTAAAATTAAAAAAAAAAAAAACTAAACTAAAGGGAGGGAAGGGAGGGTGGCTGCCGCTTGCGTCCCACCCTAATCAACAGCCAGTGGAATCGCGTCGCGCGAAATGCAAAACCTCATAAACGCTATAACTTTAATTTCTCAAACATATGACTATTTTACACCGTTTTATAGATACACCTCTCCTGAATCGAACCACGTTGTCCGATTTCAAAAAGGCTTTACAGCAAAAGCAAAACATTAGATTATGTTAGGAGAGAACCCAGCCAGAAATAATCACACAGCCATTTTCAAAGCAACTAGCATGCATCACAAATACCCAAAACACAGCTAAATGCAGCACTAACCTTTGACAATCTTCATCAGATGACAACCTTAGGACATCATGTTACACAATACATGCATTTTTTGTTCGATAAAGTTCATATTTATATATAAAAACAGCATTTTACATCGGCGCATGACATTCAGAAAATCTTTTCCCTCAAATGCTTCCGATGGATCAGCGCTACAATTTACAAAATTACTATTCGAAAACATTGTTAAAATGTAATATTGTCATTCAAAGACTTATAGATTAACATGTCTTGAATGCCACTGCTTTGCCAGATTTAAAAATAACTTTACTGAGAAATCACACTTTGCAATAAACGACGTGGTATACCCAGCAAAATAGGCTAGGCTATACATGTTGGAGCCATCTTGGAACGATCAACCATCAAAAATACTATTGTAAATAAAACCTTACCTTTGATTATCTTTATCAGAAAGCACTTCCAGGAATCCCAGGTCCATAACAAATGTAGTTTTGTTCGAAAAAGTTAATCATTTATGTCCCAATTGTTAGCGCGCTCTGAAGGCTACTGAAAATGTACCGTGCAGAGTAGGACTTGTCGTCACGAATGTACAAAAAAAAAATATTTAAGTTCGTTCAAACATGTCAAACGTTGTATAACATAAATCTTTAGGGCCTTTTTCAACCAGAGCTTCAGTAATATTCCATGGGGACGTTTGCATTGTCTTTCAAAACGTTTCGAAAGGGGAAGGTAGCCATGGGCGGCCGCATCATAATGGTAAATGGCACTCGACCTGTGACCACTTTCCACAGCCTCTCTTTCAGTCAGTTTTGATAGTAGGAGACTCAAACCACTTTGTAAAGACTGGGGACATCTAGTGGAAGCCTTAGGAAGTGCTAAATGAATCATAAGCCCCTGTGTGTTTCAATGGCAAATGTTTGAAGTGATATCCACACATCAGATTTCAGTTTCCTGTCAGGATTTGTCTCAGGGTTTTGACTGCCATATGAGTTCTGTTATACTCACAGACACCATTCAAACAGTTTTAGAAACTTTAGGGTGTTTACTATCCAAATCAAACAATTATATGCATATTCTAGTTACTGGGCAGGAGTAGTAACCAGATTAAATCGGGTACGTTTTTTATCCGGCTGTGCAAATACTGCCCCCTATCCCCAACAGGTTTTAACCTCTTACATCTAGACGTTCCGCTAGCGGAACACCGCTCCAATATCCGATGATTGGGCATGGCGCGAAATACAAACTCCTCGAAAATCCGAAAACTTCCATTTTTCAAACATATGACTATTTTACAGCATTTTAAAGACAAGACTCTCCTTTATCTAACCACACTGTCCGATTTCAAAAAGGCTTTACAACGAAAGCAAAACATTAGATTATGTCAGGAGAGTACCCAGCCAGAAATAATCAGACACCCATTTTTCAAGCTAGCATATAATGTCACAAAAAACAAAACCACAGCTAAATGCAGCACTAACCTTTGATAATCTTCATCAGATGACACTCCTAGGACATTATGTTATACAATACATGCATGTTTTGTTCAATCAAGTTCATATTTATATCAAAAACCAGCTTTTTACATTAGCATGTGACATTCAGAACTAGCATTCCCACCGAACACTTCCGGTGAATTTACTAAATCACTCACGATAAACGTTCACAAAAAACATAACAATTATTTAAGAATTATAGATACAGAACTCCTTTATGCAATCGCGGTGTCCGATTTTAAAATAGCTTTTCGGTGAAAGCACATTTTGCAATATTCTGAGTAGATAGCTCGCCATCACGGGCTAGCTATTTTGACACCCACCAAGTTTGGTACTCACCAAACTCAGATTTACTATAAGAAAAATTGGATTACTTTTGCTGTTCTTCGTCAGAATGCACTCCCAGGACTCCTACTTCAATAACAAATGTTGGTTTGGTTCCAAATAATCCATAGTTATATCCAAATAGCGGCGTTTTGTTCGTGCGTTCAAGACACTATACGAAGGGTAACGAAGGGTGACGCGCGGGCGCGTATCGTGACAAAAAATGTCAAAATATTCCATTACCGTACTTCGAAGCATGTCAAACGCTGTTTAATCATCTTTAGCTCCGGATTGTCAACAGACTTACTCAGTTCCGGGTTGCTGATCGACTCCCTTGGTTCCGGGTCATAGGCAGACTCACCCGGTTCTGGTTCACAGGCAGACCCCTTCGGTTCCGGGTCACAGGCAGACCCCTTCGGTTCCGGGTCACAGGCAGACCCCTTCGGTTCCGGGTCACAGGCCGACCCCCTCGGTTCTGGGTCGCAGGCAGGCTCCTTCGGTTCCGGGTCGCAGGCAGACTCCCTCGGTTCCGGGTCGCAGGCAGACTCCCTCGGTTCCGGGTCGCAGGCAGACTCCCTCGGTTCCGGGTCGCAGGCAGACTCCCTCGGTTCCGGGTCGCAGACAGGCTCCCTCGGTTCCGGACTAGACACTGTTGCCGGATACTCTGGACTGCACACTGGTGCCGGATACTCTGGACTGCACACTGGTGCCGGATACTCTGGACTGCACATTGGTGCCGGATACTCTGGACTGCACACTGGTGCCGGATACTCTGGACTGCACACTGGTGCCGGATACTCTGGACTGCACACTGTTGCCGGATACTCTGGACTGCACACTGTTGCCGGATACTCTGGACTGCACACTGTTGCCGGATACTCTGGACTGCACACTGTTGCCAGATACTCTGGACTGCACACTATTGCCGAACTCTCGAGGCTGGGCTGACGCACTGGAAGCCTGATGCGTGGTACTGGTACTGGATGTGCCAGTCTGGGGACATGCACCTCAGCGCTAGTGCGGGGAGCGGGAACAGGCCGAGTCGGACTGGGTTGACGCACTGGAAGCCTGATGCGTGGTGCTGGTACTGGAGGTATCAGCCTGGGAACACGCACCTCAGAGCTAGTGCGGGGAGCGAGAACAGGACGTGTCGGACTGGGCTGACGCACTGGACCGTAGAGGCGTACTGGCGGTCTCGAGCGCAGAACTGGCATCGCTCTTACTGGCTGGATGCCCACTACCCACTGGCAAATGCGGGGCGCTGGTACTGCGCGTACTGGCCTAAAAATACTTGGCTTCGCCACAGTACCCATTACCCCGAAGCACGGGACCTGTCCAGTCACTGGTTGCCCAAAAAAGGTACGGGGATTTGGCCTGGGGCTCACTCCTCGCCCAGCCAAACTACCCGTGTGCCCCCCCCAAAAAAAATATCTCGGGGCTGCCTCTCGGGTTCCCTTAAATCCTCCACAGCCCTGGAAATGCCTCTCTTCAACTCTGCCCATGTCTCCTTTTCCCGACAGTCCATATCATATTCCCATCGCTCCCTTCTCCGCTGCTTGGTCCTATTGTGGTGGGAGATTCTGTAACGGTTGTCGTCGGGAATAGAGGACCAAAACGCAGCAGGAATGTGGATGCTCATCTTGTTATTTATTTTAATTAAATAGAACACCAAAATAACAAAACGAAGAACACACGAACAACAAAACAGTCTTGTCAGGCTCACACAGACAAAACAAGAAACAATCTCCCACAACACTACACCAAACAATTACCCATATATAGGACTCTCAATCAGAGGCAACGAGAAAGCACCTGCCTCCAATTGAGAGTCCAACCCCCCATTAACCTACACATAGAAATACCACAAACCAGAAAGAACATAGAACATAAACCAAAACACGGAAATAATAAATCTAACACCCTACTACATAAATCACCACCCCGAACCACATAAACAAAATACCCTCTGCCACGTCTTGACCAAACTACAATAACACATAACCCTTATACTGGTCAGGACGTGACATGCACGATATCAAAGGAAGTCTCAAGGTTTTGAGTATCTCATGATAAGTTGTAGACCACACTATCTACCTAGAGAGTTTTCATCTGTATTTTTCAAAGCTGTCTACATATCACCACAGACTGTGGCTGGCACTAAGACCGCACTCAATGAGCTGTATTCTGTCATAAGCAAACAGGAAAATGCTCACCCAGAGGAAAATCTGACCATAATTCTATCCTTCTTATTCCTGCTTACAAGCAAAAATTAAAGCAGGAAGCACCAGTGACTCGATCAACAAAAAAGTGGTCAGATGAAGCAGATGCTAAGCTACAGGACTGTTTTGCTAGCACAGACTGGAATATGTTCCGGGATTCCTCCGATGGCATTGAGGAATACACCACATCAGTCATTCGCTTCATCAACGAGTGCATCGATGATGTCGTCCCCACAGTGACCGTACATACATACCCCAACCAGAAGCCATGGATTACAGGCAACATTCACACTGAGCTAAAGGGTAGAGCTACCGCTTTCAAGGAGCTGGACAGTAACCAGGAAGATTATAAGAAATCCTGCTATGCCCTCCGACAAACCATCAAACAGGCAAAGCATCAATACAGGACTAAGATCAAATCGTACTACACCAGCTCTGACGCGCGTCGGATGTGGCAGGGCTTGCAAACCATTACAGACTACAAAGGGAAGTATAGCCGAGAGCTACCCAGTGACACGAGCCTACCAGACGAGCTAAACTACTTCTATGTTTGCTTCGGGTTGGCGCCCCCCCTTGGGTTGTGCAATGGCGGAGATCTTTGTGGGCTATACTTGGCCTTGTCTCAGGATGGTAAGTTGTTGGTTGAAGATATCCCTCTAGAGGTGTGGGTGCTGTGCTTTAGCAAAGTAGGTGGGGTTATATCCTGCCTGTTTGGCCCTGTCCGGGGGTATCGTTGGACGGGGCCACAGTGTCTCCCAACCCCTCCTGTCTCAGCCTCCAGTATTTATGCTGCAGCAGTTTATGTGTCGGGGGGCTAGGGTCAGTCTGTTATATCCGGTGTCCTGTGTGAATTTAAGTATGCTTTCTCTAACTCTCTCTCTCTCTCTCTCTTTCTCTCTTTTTCTCTCCTTCTTTCTCTCTTTCTCTCTTTCTTTCTTTCTTTCTTTCTTTCTTTCTCTCTCTCGGGGGACCTCAGCCCTCGGACCATGCCTCAGGACTACCTGGCTTGATGACTCCCAGTCCACCTGGCCATGCTGCTGCTCCAGTTTCAACTGTTCTGCCTGCAGCTATAGAACCCTGACCTGTTCACCGGACGTGCTACCTGTGCCAGACCTGCTGTTTTCAACTCTCTAGAGACAGCAGGAGCGGTAGAGATACTCGGAATGATATGGCTATGAAAAGCCAACTGACATTTACTCCTGAGGTGCTGACCTGTTGCACCCTCAACAACCACTGTGATTAATATTACTTGACCCTGCTGGTCATCTATGAACATTTGAACATCTTGGCCATGTTCTGTTATAATCTCCACCTGACACAGCCAGAAGAGGACTGGCCACCCCTCATAGCCTGGTTCCTCTCTAGGTTTCTTTCTTGGTTCTGGCCTTTCTAAGGAGTTTTTCCTAGCCACTGTGATTCTACACCTGCATTGCATGCTGTTTGGGGTTTTAGGCTGGGATTCTGTACAGCACTTTGTGACATCAGCTGATGTAAGAAGGGCTTTATAAATACATTTGATTGAGGCAAATAACACTGAAACATGCATGAGAGCACCAACTGTTCCAAAAGACTGTGTGATCATGCTCTCTGCAACCAATGTGATTAAGACCTTTAAACAGGTCAACATTCACAAGGCTGCAAGGCCAGATGGATTACCAGGACCTCTACTGCGAGCATGCGCTGATCAACTGGCAAGTGTCTTCACTGACATTTTCAATCTCACCCTGTCCGAGTCTGTAATACCAACATGGTTAAAGCAGACCACCATAGTCTCTATGCCCAAGAACACTAAGGTAACCTGCCTAAATGACTACCGACCCGTAACACTCACGTCTGTAGCCATGGTGCTTTGAAAGGCTGGTCATAGCTCACATCAACACCATTTTCCCAGAAACCCTAGACCCACTCCAATTTGCATACTGCCCTAACAGATCCACAGATGACGCAATCTCTATTGCACTCCACGCTGACCTTTCCCACCTGGACAAAAGGAACACCTATATGAGAATGCTATTCATTGACTACAGCTCAGCGTTCAACACCATAGTGCCCTCTAAGCTCATCAATAAGCTAAGGATCCTGGGACTAAACACCTCCCTCTGCAACTGGATCCTGGACTTCCTGACGGGCTGCATTCATGTGGTAAGGGTAGGTAACAACACATCCGCCATGCTGATCCTCAACACAGGGGCCCCTCAGGAGTGCATGCTCAGTCCCCTCCTGTACGACTCCAACACCATCATTAAGTGTACCGGTGACACAACAGTGGTAGGCCAGATCACCAACAATGATGAGACAGCCTGTAGGGAGGAGGTCAGAGCCCTGGCCATGTGGTGGCAGGACAACAACCTCTCCCTCAACATGATCAAGACAAAGGAGATGATTATGAACTATAGAAAAAGAGAACTGAGCATGCCCCATCCTCATCGACGGGGCTGTAGTGGAGAAGGTTGAGAGCCGTAGTGTCCACATCACCAAAAAAACTAACATGGTCCACGCAGACCAAGACAGTTGTGAAGAGGGCACGACAAAAACTGTTTCCCCTCAGGAGACTGAAAAGATTTGGCATGGGTCCTCAGATCCTCAAAAGGTTCTACAGCTGTACCATCAAGAGCATCCTGACTGGTTGCATCACTGCCTGGTATGGCAACTGTTGGGCACTAAAAATGTCAGACTCCAGCCACCCTAGTCAAGTGGTACCGGAGCGGCAAATCTAAGTCCAAGAGGCTTCTAAACAGCTTCTACCCCCAAGCCATAAGACTCCTGAACATCTAATCAATTAGCTACACAGACGTTTTGCATTGCGCCCCACCCCCCTTTTACGCCGCTGCTACTCTCTGTTATTATCTATGCATAGTCACTTTACGGTACCGGAGCGCGAAGTCTAGTTTTCACTATTGTTATTTTACTGCTGCTCTTTTATTCATATTTTTATTCATATTTTTTTGTTATTTTTTTTACTGCATTGTTGGTTAGGGGCTCGTAAGTAAGCATTTCACTGTAAGGTCTACACCTGTTGTATTCGGCGCTGTCATGTCCTGACCAGTAAAAAGGTTGTTTGTTATTGTAGTTTGGTCAGGGCGTGGCAGGGGTGTTTGTTTAGAGTGTTTCGGGGTTTGTTGGGCTGTATTCTTTGTTAGTCTATTTCTATGTTAGTTCTAGTATGTCTATTTCTATGTGGTGTTTATTGGGTTGACCTTCAATTGGAAGCAGCTGCTCCTCGTTGCTTCTAATTGAAGGTTCTATTTAAGAGGGGTGTTTTTCTATGGGATTTGTGGGTAGTTGTTCTTTGTATAGCCTAGTAGCCTTACAGGACTGTTTCGTTGTTGTTTTGTATACGTGTTTATTTCTGTTTTCCTTCTTTAATAAAAAAGAAGATGAGTATACATATTCCCGCTGCATTTTGGTCCAATTCATACGACACCCGTGACAGGCGCATGTGACTAATACAATTTGATTTGAAAGCATAAACAGTATATTTGACCTTTCAGCTTCCCTTTCAAATCTAAAAATGTCAAGCAGTCAACCTAAGAAAATTAACAATAATGACAAATGTTTTGATGAAGAATGCAAAAACCTAAGTATAATCTAACCACTTCTGGGAAAATTGGAACACATTAAACAAACAACATGAAGAGTTAGCTATCCAAAACGGAGATGCGTGGGATTAACCACTTCTCTAATCTTTTTGGCTCTATAACAAAGAACAAACAGCAAAAACATATTCAAGATGAAATACAAATCTTAGAATCACCTATTAAAGACTACCAGAACTGACTGGATTCTCCAATTACATTGAATGAACTACAGGACAAAATACAAACCCTCCACCCCAAAAAGGCCTGTGGGGTTGATGGTAAATTCCAATTGGCTACGCTTAAATTCCAATTGGCTATATTTAAACTCTTTAACATCATCCTCAGCTCTGGCATCTTCCCCAATATTTGGAACCAAGGACTGATAACCCCAATCCACAAAAGTGGAGATAAATTTGACCCCAATAAATGCGGGATATGCGTCAACAGCAACCTTGGGAAAATCATCTACATTATCATTAACAGCAGACTGTATATTTCCTCAGTGAAAACAATGTACTGAGCAAATGTCATATTGACTTTTTACCAAATTACCGTTCGACAGAACACGTATTCACCCTGCACACCCTAATTGACAAACAAACAAACCAAAGCAAAGTCAAAGTCTTCTCATGCTTTGTTGACTTCAAAAACGCTTTCAACTCTCTTTGGCATGAGGGCCTGCTATACAAATTGATAGAAAGTGGTCTTGGGGGAAAAACATACGATATTATAAAATCCATGTACACAAACAAATGTGTGGTAAAATGGGCAAAAAATACACACATTTCTTTCCACACTGCCCTGGGGTGAGACAGGGATGCAGCTTAAGCCCCACCCTATACAACATATATATCAACGAATTGGCAAGGGCACTAGAACAGTCTGCAGCTCCCGGCCTCACCCTACTAGAATCTGAAGTCAAATGTCTACTGTTTGCTGAAGATCTGGTGCTTCTGTCCCCAACCAAGGAGAGCAAACAGCAGCACCTAGATTTTCTGCACAGATTCTGTAGGACCTGGGCCCTGACGGTAAATCTCCGTAAGACAAAAATAATGGTGTTACGAAAAAGGTCCAGTTGGCAGGATCACCAAAACAAATTCCATCTAGACACCATTGTCCTAAAGCACAAAAAAACGATACATTCCTCAGCCTAAACATCAGCGGCACAGGTAAATTCCACAAAGCTGTGAACGATCTGAGTGACAAGGCAAGAAGGGCCTTCTATGCCATCAAAAGGATCATCAAATTTGACATACCAATTAGGACCTGGCAAGAAAATGTTGAATCATTTATAGAACCCATTGCCCTATATGGTTGTGAGGTCTGGGGTCCACTCACCAACCAATAATTAACAAAATGGGACAAACACCAAATTGAGACTCTGCATGCAGAATTCTGCAAAAATATTGTCAGTGTACAACATAAGACACCAAGTAATGCAATAAGAGCAGAATTAGGCCGATACCTGCTAATGATCAATATTCAGAAAAGAGACGTTAAATTCTACAACCACCTAAAAGGAAGCGATTCCCAAACCTTCCATAACAAAGCCATCACCTACTGAGAGATGAACCTGGAGTCCCCAAAGCAAGCTGGTCCTGGGGCTCTGTTCACAAACACAACCAGACCCACAGGACAGCAACACAATTAGACCCAACCAAATCATGAGAAAACAAAAAGGTAATTACTTGACGCAATGGAAAGAATAAAAAACAGAGCAAACTAGAATGCTATTTGGCCCTAAACAGAGAGTACACAGTGGCAGAATACCTGACCACTGGGACTGACCCAAGCTTAAGGAAAGCTTTGACAATGTACAGACTCAGTGAGCATAGCTTTGCTATTGAGAAAGGTTGCCGTAGGCAGACCTGGCTCTCAAGAGAAGACAGACTATGTGCACACTGCCCGCAAAATTAGGTGAAACTGAGCTGCACTTCCTAACCTCCTGCCAAATGTATGACCATATTAAAGACACATATTTCCCTCAGATTACACAGACCCACAAAGAATTTGAAAACAAATCCAAGTTTGATAAAATCCCATATCTATTGGGTGAAATACCACAGTGAACAATCACAGCAGCACGATTTG
Source organism: Salmo trutta (assembly GCF_901001165.1). Lineage (NCBI taxonomy): Eukaryota > Metazoa > Chordata > Actinopteri > Salmoniformes > Salmonidae > Salmo > Salmo trutta. Next base: position 30,747,244 of record NC_042977.1, on the reverse strand, counting down.
TGACCTGTTGCCACAAGAAAAGGTCAACCAGTGAAGAAAAAACACCATTGTAAATACAACCCATATGCATGTTTATTTATTTTCCCTTTTGTACTTTAACTATTTGCACATCGTTACAACACTGTATATAGACATAATATGACATGTGAAATGTCTCTATTATTTTGGAACTTGTGTGAGTGTAATATTTACCGTTCACTTTTTATTGTTTCTTTCAATTTTGTTTATCCATTTCACTTGCTTTGGCAATGTAAAATACGTTTCCCATGCCAATAAAGCCCCTTGAATTGAATTGAGAAAGAAAGATAGAGAGGTAGCAGAAATGAGAGAGAGAATAGGTGGAGTGTGATATGTGCCAGAACTTCACCTGGCTGCTCCAGTTTAAATCAAACCCTTGTAAAGTCTTCACTGATGTTTTTTCACAACTACAACAATGGTTACATACTCATGAAGATAGCAGGAATTAGTGCAATTTGTTTGGTTTAACTTCTTTAAGCATTCATGGATCCAGGTCTCAGTTGACCTTAATCCCCTCATGTTTTCTCTCCACTATCGAAGGAGGGAGGAGTTTGGGAAAGAATTGGGAATGTGTAAGTGAGGGAGACAATACAGTGACATTTACAGGTCTGTTCATAGAGCTTATCGTTCAGATACATTTGGAAATGGATGTGTTTATGCCCAAGGGGTTATTGATTTTTGTATTTCTTCATGCTGTTTTAAATGCATATAATGTTGATACAAATTTCAGTCAAACTTTACAACCCAAACATAATTTTTTTTTCAATTAATCCCCATTTGTAATTTATTTAAATACTAGTCATACAAACTTGAACGTTTTGTAATAAACATTGAATGTTTTGATGTATCAGTTATTTGTCTTTAGTTGGGATTTGAGTAGGGCCAAGTCTTTGGAAACGTTTGGAAAATATTGTTACAGTTCCACCATGAGTTAGAATGGACACACTAGCTGTGCGATGTTGTCATGTGCACAGACAGCAATCAGGGATAGAATTTAGGCTGTCAACCATTCTCTCTTTTTTGCTGTCTCCATAGCATCTCGTCCAGACTACAACATGCTTCACAATGGCTAGTCAGTGAATTGTAATTTTTCAATTGAACATGAGACTAGTGGCAACCGAAAGGTAAAAATCTGTGGTTCTGCCCCTGAACAAGGCAGTTAACCCACTGTTCCTAGCCCGTCATTGTAAAAAGGTTAAATAAAAATAAAAAAAGACAAATTCAGAAGATGCACAGGGAAATTGGATATTTAGAAAATCATGAACTAAACAGTTTACTTACATCAATTTATTGGGTCCTGTGTTATTGTAATTGTAATTACATGTAATAACATTGCAATGTAATACATCTTGATTATTTAACTTTTTTACTTGTTCAGTCTACTTCACGTTTTGGTATTCAGGCTAAGTCATGTAACATATGCTGGAAGAAGAATCTGATGAGGAATTTTAAATATATAAATCAAACTATTCACTACCAAAATCAACATAGTCTAATATATATTAAATTATTAAGTATACAATCACTAAATGTCCCAAGAGGAATCTACTATTGTGACATCCAGAAACAATCCCTCTACTTCTAATAAGGAAAAGTATGACAGGCATTTACATTGCCTCCCACACTTTATTTGTTGTCCTTTATTCCCCGGGCGCATATAAACGGGAAAAATGAATGTGATATCTCTTTACATCTCTCGGCTAATGCTCTCCGGTGGCTCTGGAACCCCCCCCATCAACAAAGTTTAAAGCTTCTGGCTCAGCTGGGTTCTCCCTTTGTACGCTGAGTGTTCAAAGTATTACACTGTCACTAATCACCCATGTTACAACATCTGGAGCAGCGAGGGCTCTCTCTCGGACTCGGCCAAACCATTATGGTGCCATGGAGTTTAAGGAATAGTCCACTTTGATCTCCACATTGGAGGGCTAGGGAGACGTTTTTCAGCCCTCTCTTTTCTTCTGTTATCCCCCTCTCTCCTTCGCTCTCTTTCCCCTCCGCTCACTTTAAACAGTAGGCTGGAGGCCTTTGGGAGGGAGGGGGGGAGGGAGGGAGAGAGAGATTAATAATATCTTGTACCCCAGAGCCTGGACGGCTTCTACAGCCAATCAAACCAGTAACAAAATGTGGTTACAGACCCATAAAGAATAAAGGGAGAGGACGGAAAGAAGAATAAGGGTGAAACATTTTATTGACACAGTTTTACGGCAGTACTCATTTCAAGCAGCAACTTTAGCCCTCTCCGCTCCACTCCTCTCCTCTCTTTGCTCCTCTTTATCAGTCATATCTACACATTCCTTTTGGGTCAGAGGGGTGCAGGATGGAGAGAAGAAGTGGGTGAAAGGGCTGATGAAGGGAGGAGACAGGGACAAAGATGGAAGGAAAGAGGGGAAAGGCCTTACCATTTATTTTAATTGGATTATGTATAGTTGAAGAGCAGTGGAGGCTCCTCAGAGGAGGAAGGGGTAGACCATCCTCCTCAGTGAATTTCAAAAACATTTAAATTGTAAAACACTTAGAAAGTTATCAATTTTAGATAAAACTATACTAAATATAATCACATCACCAAATAACTGATTAAAACATACTATTTTGCAAAGAAGGTCTACAGTAGCCTCAACAGCACTCTGTAGGGTAGCACCATGGTGTAGCCGAAGGACAGCTAGCTTACGTCCTCCTCTGGGTACATTGATTTCAATACAACACCTAGGAGGCTCATGGTTCTCACCCCCTTCCGGAGGACGTCCTCCAGCCTGTCAGAGCTCTTGCAGCATGAATTGTGTGCCCATAGGTTTGCGCACAATTGTCCCAGCGTCGTCCGGGTTAAGGTTTGGGCGGGGTAGGCCGTCATTGTAAATAAGAATTTGTTCTTAACTGACTTGCCTATTTAAATAAAGGTTCAAAAATGTATAAATAAAATTACATGTTGTCCACACAATCAAGGGATCAGAGAATGAATCTCATACTGAAAGCATAAACTACAGCTAGCTAGCACTGCAGTGCATAACATGTGGTGAGTAGTTGTCTCAAAGAGATAGAAAGACAATAGTTGAACAGTTTTGAACAGATTAATTTCTTCCAAAATGAAGGAGAAGCAAGAGAAATAGAGCGAGAGCGATTTCGTCATTTCTTTCTCACTTTCAATTTCACTTACTTAGCTAGCAACTGTAGCTAGCAAGATTAGCCTACTGAATCACCCTGCTCAAACAGAGGAATGCTACAGTGCATTCGGAAAGTATTCAGACCCCTTGATTTTTCCCCATTTTGTTACATTACAGCCTTGTTCTAAAATTGATTAAATATTTTTTTCCCCCCTCATCAATCTATACACAATACCCCATAATGACAAAGTAAAACAGGTTTTTAGATTTTTTTTACAAATGTATTACTAATAAAAATGGAAATATTATGTTCACATAAGTATTCAGACCCTATACTCAGTACTTTGATAAAGTACCTTTGGCATGATTACAGCCTCGAGTCTTCTTGGATATGATGCCACAAGCTTGGCAAACCTGTATTTGGGAAGTTTCTCCCATTCTTCTCTGCAGATCCTCTCAAGCTTTGTCAGGTTGGATGGGGAGCATCGCTGCACAACTATTTCCAGGTCTCTCCACAGATGTTTGATCGGGTTCAAGTCCGGGTTCCGGGTTCAAGGACATACAGGGACTTGTCCCAAAGTCACTCCTGCATTGTTTTGGCTTTGTGCTTAGGGTTATTGTCCTGTTGGAAAGTGAACCTTTGCCCCAATCTGAGTTCCTGTGCGCTCTGGGGCAGGTTTTCAACAAGGTTCTCTCTGTACTTTGTGCCGTTCATCTTTCCCTCAAACCTGACTAGTCTCTCAGTCCCTGCCACTGAAAAACATTCCCACAGCATGATTCTGCCACCACCATGCTTCACCGTAGTGATGGTGCCAGGTTTCCTCCAGACGTGACACTTCGTATTAAGGCCAAAGAGTTCAATCTTGGTTTCATCAGACCAGATAATCTTGTTTCTCTTGGTTTGAGAGTCCTAGGTGCCTTTTGGCAAACTCCAAGCGGGCTGTCATATATGTGCCTATTACTGAGGAGTGGCTTCCTTCTGGCCACTCTACCATAAAGGCCTGATTGGTAGAGTGCTGCAGAGATGGTTGTCCTTCTGGAAGGTTCTACCATTTCCATAGATGAACTCTGGAGCTCTGTCAAAGTGACCATCGGGTTGTTGATCACCTCCCTGACCAAGGCCCTTCTCCTCGATTGCTCAGTTTTGCCGGCAGCCAGCTCTATGAAGAGTCTTGGTGGTTCCAAACTTCTTCCGTTTAAGAATGATGGAGGCCACTGTGTTCCATCCTGCAGAAATGTTTTGGTACCCTTCCCCAGATTTTTGCCTCGACACAATCCTGTCTCGTAGCTTGCTCCGACATGCACTATCAACTGTGTGACCTTATATAGACAGGTGTGTGTCTTTCCAAATCATGTCCAATCAATTGAATTTACCCCCAGGTGGACTCCAATCAAGTTGTATAAAGATCTCAAGGATGATCAATGGAAACAGGATGCACCTGAGCTCAATTTCAAGTCTCATAGCAAAGGGTCTGAATTTTTTTCTAAATAAGGTACTTTTTATATATTTGTTTATACATTTGCAAAAATAAAAAAATACACTTTTTGCTTTGTCATTATGGGGTATTGTGTGTAGATTGATGAGGATAATTTTTTTAAATCCATTTTAGAACAAGCCTGTAACGTAACAAAATGTGGAAAATGTCAAGGGGTCTGAATACTTTCCGAATGCACTGTATGTTGGCTATGACTTTCCAACACAACACTGGAACTCTTCCAAGTTAAGGTAAGCTTTTGGTATTAGTAATTATTTGCCACTGGTGCCTGCCGGTGTAACTGCTTACTGACTGTACACTAACATTACTGCATGATTGTAGCGGGTTTACTAATGCGTTAGTTCTATTAGCTATGCTGACTATGACATTACTTTAGCTAATATGGTGACAACGATGTAGGCTGTGTGTAGCGGTTTGGCTTTGAAAGGTTTTTTCGCCTGGTCACATACAGCTGATGTGTTGTGCGTTGAAGTCCACAAGCGAATGGGAAGAGGTGAGAGGAGGAGAGCGCACAGATGCGAGAAGGAATACAACGTGGCTGCTTTGAAAGTGAACTGTGTTTACTTTCACAGGTGTGTATTGATTCCACCGATTCTGTTGAAAAACATTTCTTAAATGGAAGCAAACGGAACAAAACGGGGATTAACATACCTGAATTTGTCAAATAGAAACTCTTTTTTGAAACTGTTGGACTAATGATTACACCCTATATCAGCTAGATACAGGCAAGAGTGTTTGTCTCTCGACCTGTGTGCACCTACGTTGTAAACTTTCATTCATAGCCTAGGTTGTAGCAACTTCATGATGGGTACAGGGAAAATTAGAGTATCTTGTATTAGCCTAAACCTATCGCTGTTAGATTGGACTGGGTGAATGGAATATGAATGAGAGTCATCCAACATGCTTAAAGAGCACTGACCGCCACTGTTGAAGAGACAAGTAAGAAGCAGAGATGATGAGGATGAGCAAAGAGTGTTTCATATATTGTTACGATAGCCAAGATGATAAAGCATATACAATAAATAATTGACCATTGGGAAAACATTTCCTCATCAGTATTTCACCTTATTTTATTTCTATTTAAATAGGCCCATCATGGTAACATTTGGATGTGCAAAACATGCTGTATATATAAAGTATGTTCATTCATAGTCATACAACAGTCACTGTGCATGAAAATGAATAAGATATTAATTATTCAAACAAAACAGGTTAAAGCAAGATAATATGATTTAGGGGATATGTTCTACAGTGGCACGTAACACCTAGAGCCAAATGAAATATCAGGTATGTAGACAACATTAGATGAATGCCTGGAATGAGTTGGATTACTATGTACGGCATGTTGGGTAGTAACACAATATGGAGGTGTAATAGGATATTATTGAAACAATAATAAACACCAGGGCAGAGCTTAAAACTGTAGTTCATGTGGGACAGCTGACCAGACTGTCTTTTAACATGAAACAAGTCGTATTAAAATTACAGCTTCTGACCTCAGGGTGTGTGTGTGTGTGTGTGTGTGTGTGTGTGTGTGTGTGTGTGTGTGTGTGCGTGTGCGTGTGTGTGTGTGTGCGTGTGTGTATGTGTGCGTGTGTTAGAGAGAGAAAGAGAGAGAAAGCTGCGTGGCTGTAATAAGACTGTGTTTTAACAACCTCCAAGGCTTCTTTCTGAGTCACGTTTTGAAACTGTAAGTGTCCAACTGCACTTGGTCAATAATTCAAAAGCTCTTCATAAAAACACCACAATCTTTATTGAGCTACACTTAAGCCTACTACCAGTATGTACTTAAATACTTAGATGACAAAGAGCTACCAAAATATTTAGCCAAGTTGATAAAGTTTATCGAATGGCATCATCGTCATTGTTGCAGACCACAGAAGTCTGTTCAATCATTTCCTGGTAATCAAATGTATTTCCCTGAAATCCTGTATTTTTCAGTCAAATATCTCAGTCATCCTATAAAACATACCTCACATGAAACAATAATGACATATCGTCTGACTGTCTGCATCCCATGTATCTCCCGCATCCCAATCCAAATGACAGCAGTGGCACGCTCTGCACCCATGGGCAACACCAGATAAACCTGCTGACCAATAATCAGCAGACAATAACCCTTAACCCTGCCCAAATAAATCTGCCTGTTCTCCCCCCCCCGCCCCCCCACACCTCTCTCCCTCCCTCCCACCCCCCTTCCATCTCTCCCACCTCTCTATCCCTCCCTCAATCTCTCCCACCTCTCCAGCCCCTCTCTATGGCATCCCTCTCTCCCCCACGTTCTCCAGGAAGGAGGGAGGTATGGAAGGAGGGAGGGAAGGAGGGATGGAGGGAAACAGAGAGCTAATGGACTGGAATTCAGTGTCAGAGTATGTCCATGGGGATGTGTGTGTTTGCATGCGTACATGAGTGTGGTTGATTAACACAGCTAGATAGGTTGGTCCTCCTGTCTCTCTGTTCATTTCTCACAGACAGAACAGGATGGGAGTGATGCTCGTCTCGTCTCACCCCGTTTAACATGGAACCTCACATCATCGTCGTCTCCCTCCCGGACCCAGTCAGATGAACGGTCTTACTGTGCTGGTTACCAAAGCAATGAATCACCATACAAGGGAAGTCATGTAGGGCAGTCAACCCCATGCCCCACACCACAGACAGAGAGTTATGCGTCTGCTACTTGGTTAAAACACTTAAAGGATCATAGAAATTAGAATTGCTTCAACTCTCTGTAAAATCGTTAATTTCAATTTCTACTTTGTACAGACATAAGCCGCGACACAGAAGGCACTCTATTTCCCTGTCTGTACAGAGAACAGAAGTGGAAATGACTTAGATTGACTGTGTGTATTTTCAGTGGCAGTTGGAAGATGAGCATGCTGGTGATAAAGGAGTTTCAGTGCTATTAAACAAGTTAAGCAGAACGAGAGACAGTGGGTGGAGAGCGGGGGCCAGGGCCAGGGGGGCCAGGGGGGCCAGGGCCAGGGGGGCCAGGGGGCAGGGGGCCAGGGGGCAGGGGCTCGGGATGCGTCATGCGGAAATTATGGGCACGGTCTGGGAAAACAAAAGGCGAAAAAAGAAAAGTTCTCGCAGTTCTCATGAATGGGAGATGACCCCGACGATAGCAAATATTAAACCTCCTAATTCCATAGCCGTCTGGCTCTCTGAGGAGATAAAAACAGAGGGCGGCGATAAGGTTTCATATTCTTTGTTGGCTAAATTCTCCGCTAAGAGCTCCCATCTTGTCTCTGACGGTGGGACGATTGGGTTTCCAACGTCACATCGTTCCAGCATACAGAATCCCCTCATTGCTTCTATCCCATCGATAATCTATGACCACTCTGATAATTAAAGGTGACCTGGTGTGTACAACATGGCACCAGGTAATAGTGGATAGGATGGATTTTGGCTCTGTAACCAACCAGCCTGGGGAATAACAGCCTCCCAGGCTTCCACCCTCCCTTCTTGGCCTCTCTGCCTCCCTGCCTCCCTGCCTCTCTGTCTCACTGCCTCCCTGCCTCCCTGCCTCTCTGTCTCACTGTCTTTCTGCCTCCCTCCTCTCTGCCTCCCTGTCTTTCTGCCTCCCTCCTCTCTACCTCCCTGTCTTTCTGCCTCTCTGCCTCCCTGTCTTTCTGCTTCTCTGCCTCCCTGTCTCTTCCTTCCCAGCCTCCCTCACTCCCAACCTCCCTGCCTGTCTACCTCCCTGCTTCCCTGCTCCTGTGCTATCTCCTCTCAGCCATGGGTGGGAGCTGACAGAGGGCCTGTGTCCTCTCACTCATCCCCCCACCTATCCTCCTGCTATCCGGTGTTATCGTGTGGACATCTCCTTACCTGTGAAATATTATCGCCTGGCTGTCCTGCCTCGCCTCCTCACCGCCGATCTGCTCTGCTCTGACAGCAAGGCCCTAATAGCCGCTCTTGTTTCACACATGGATGCCAGAGCTCTGATGTTACTTATGCCCCACGTCTGTCATTATACCCCCCCATAACTCTCTGTCTCTCTCCTCCTCATACTTTCTCTTCAGTTCAATTTCAATTCAATTTAAGGTCTTTATTGGCATGGGAAACATTGCCAAAGGAAGTGCAATAAATAAACAAAAGTGAAACAAACAATAAAAATTAACAGTAAACATTACACTCACAAAAGTTCCAAAATAATAAAGACAAATGTCATATTATGTTATATACAGAGCTGTAGATACTCTCTCTCTCTCTACCTCGCTATAGAGTACCTCTCTCTTTCTCTCTCTCTTTACCTGTCTATACAATACCTCTCTCTTTCTTTCTCTCTCTCTCTCTCTCTACCTCTCTATACAGTACCTCTCTCTTTCTCTCTCTCTTTACCTCTCTATACAGTACCTCTCTCTCTTTACCTCTCTATACAGTACCTCTCTCTTTCTCTCTCTCTCTACCTCTCTATACAGTACCTCTCTCTTTCTCTCTCTCTACCTCTCTATACAGTACCTCTCTCTTTCTCTCTCTCTACCTCTCTATACAGTACCTCTCTCTTTCTCTCTCTCTACCTCTCTATACAGTACCTCTCTCTTTCTCTCTCTCTACCTCGCTATACAGTACCTCTCTCTCTCTACCTCTCTATACAGTACCTCTCTCTTTCTCTCTCTCTACCTCTCTATACAGTACCTCTCCCTTTCTCTCTCTCTCTACCTCTCGATACAGTACCACTCTCTTTCTCTCTCTCTTTACCTCGCTATACAATACCTCTCTCTTTCTCTCTCTCTCTCTAACTCTCGATACAGTACCACTCTCTTTCTCTCTCTCTTTACCTCTCTATACAGTACCACTCTCTTTCTCTCTCTCTTTACCTCTCTATACAGTACCTCTCTCTTTCTCTCTCTCTCTACCTCTCTATACAGTACCTCTCTCTTTCTCTCTCTCTACCTCTCTATACAGTACCTCTCTCTTTCTCTCTCTCTTTACCTCTCTATACAGTACCTCTCTCTCTCTACCTCTCTATACATTACCTCTCTCTTTCTCTCTCTCTCTACCTCTCTATACATTACCTCTCTCTTTCTCTCTCTCTCTACCTCGCTATACAGTACCTCTCTCTTTCTCTCTCTCTCTACCTCTCTATACAGTACCTCTCTCTTTCTCTCTCTCTTTACCTCTCTATACAGTACCTCTCTCTCTCTACCTCTCTATACATTACCTCTCTCTTTCTCTCTCTCTCTACCTCGCTATACAGTACCTCTCTCTTTCTCTCTCTCTCTACCTCGCTATACAGTACCTCTCTCTTACTCTCTCTTTTTACCTCTCTATACAGTACCTCTCTCTTTCTCTCAATTCAATTCAATTTAAGGGGCTTTATTGGCATGGGAAACACATGTTTACATTGCCAAAGCAAGTGAAATAGATAATAAAAACTGTACAGTAAACATTACACTCATTTCAAATGTGATATTATGTCTATATACAGTGTTGTAATGATGTGCAAATAGTTAAATTACAAAAGGGGAAATAAATAAACATAAATATTGGTTGTAATTACAATGGTGTTTGTTCTTCACTGGTTACCATTTTCTTGTGGCAGCAGGTGACAAATGTTGCTGCTGTGATTGCACACTGTGGTATTTCACCCAATAGATATGGGAGTTTATCAAAATTGGATTTGTTTCCGAATTCTTTGTGGGTCTGTGTAATCTGAGGGAAATATGTGTATCTACTGTAATATGGTCATACATTTGGTAGGAGGTTAGGAAGCGCAGCTCAGTTTTCACCTCATTTTGTGGGCCAGGTCTGCTTTCAGCGGCCTTTCTCAATAGCAAGGCTATGCTCACTGAGTCTGTACAAATTTCCTTAATTTTGGGTCAGTCACAGTGATCAGGTATTCTGCCACCATATACTCTCTGTTTAGTGCAAAATAGCATTCTAGTTTGCTCAGTTTTTTTGTAAATTCTTTCCAATGTGTCAAGTAATTATCTTTTGTTTTCTCATGATTTGGTTTGGTCTAATTGCGTTGCTGTCCTGGGGCTCTGTGGGGCCTGTTTGTGTTCGTGTACAGAGCCCCAAAACAAGCTTGCTTAGGGGGCTCTTCTCCAGGTTCATATCTCTGTAGGTGATGGCTTTGTTATGGAAGGTTTGGGAATCACTTCCTTTTATGTGGTTGTAGAATTTAAGGGCTCTTTTCTGGATTTTGATAATTAGCGTGTATCGGCCTAATTCTGCTCTGCAAGCATTATTTGGTGTTTGACATTGTACACAGAGGATATTTTTGCAGAATTCTGCATGCAGAGACCAAAATTTGGTGTTTGTCCCATTTTGTGAATTATTGATTGGTGAGTGGACCCCAGACCTCACAACCATAAAGGGAAATGGGTTCTATAACTGATTCATGAATTTCTAGTCAGATCCTAATTGGAATGTTGAATTTAATGTTCCTTTTGATGGCATAGAAAGCCCTTCTTGCCTTGTCTCAGATCGTTCACAGCTTTGTGGAAGTTGCCTGTGGCGCTGATGTTTAGGCCGAGGTATGTATAGTTTTTTGTGTGCTCTACGGCAATGCTGTCTAGATGGAATTTGCATTTGTGGTCCTGGCAACTGGACCTTTTTTGGATGACCATTATTTTTGTATTTTTTTTGCCCAGGTCTGACAGAATCTGTGCAGAAGATCTAGGTGCTTCTGGACAAAAGAACCAGATCATCAGCAAACAGTAGATATTTGACTTTGAGTACATGGATTTTATAATGTTTTTCCTCCCAACACCACTTTCCATCAATTTGTATAACATTCCCTCATGCCAAATTGAGTCAAAAGCTTTTTTGAAATCAACAAAGCATGATAAGACTTTGCCTTTGTTTTGGTTTGTTTGTCACTTAGGGTGTGCAGGGTGATTACGTGGTCTGCCATACAGTAATTTGGTTAAAAGCCAATTTGACATTTGCTCAGTATATTGTTTTCACTGAGGTAACATACGATTCTGCTGTTAATGATGTTGCAGAGGATTTCCCCTAGTTTGTCTCCACTTTTATGGATTGGGGTGATCAGTCGTTGGTTCTAAATATTGGGGAAGATGCCAGAGCTGAGGATGAAGTTAAAGAGTTTTTTATAATTTAATTTAGGATACCATCAACACCACAGGCCTTTTTGGGTTGCACGGTTTGTTTTTTGTCCTGTAGCTCATTCTAAGTAATTAGAGAACCCAGGGGGTTCTGGTAGTCTTAGTTGATTCAAATATTTGTATTTCATCATGTATATGTTTTTGTTGTTTGTTTTGTGTTATAGAGCCAAAAAGATTGCTGAAATGGTTTATCTACACCTCTCCGTTTTGGATCGATAACTCTTTGTGTTGTTGTTTGTTTAGAGTTTTCCAATTTTCCCAGAAGTGGTTAGATTAAGCTGATTCCTTCTTTTTCCATAGTGTATTTCTGTATTGTTTTAGTGATTCACCATAGTGAAGAGGTAGGCTCAGGTTTTCTGGGTCTCTATGTTTTCGGTTGCATTGGTTTTTCAATTTCTTCTTCAGGTTTTTGCATTCTTCATCAAACCATTTGTCATTATTGTTCATTTTCTTAGGTTGACTGCTTGACATTTTTAGATTTGAAGGAAAGCTGAAAGGTCAAATTTACTGTTTAGGTTTTCTATTGCCAAGTTTACACATTCACTATTACAGTGAAACATTTTGTCTAGGAAATAGTTTAGAAGGGATTGAATTTGTTGTTGCATAATTGTTTTTTTGGTAGATTTCTACACTACTTTCCTTCCATCTATAGACTTTCTTAATATTGTGTAGTTCCTTTGGCTTTGATGCTTCATGATTTATTATGTTGTCGAGGTTGTGTAATTAGCATACCCCCTGAGTCTCTTCCCTGTTTCACACCTGTCAGTTTGGTGGATGGAACTACCAGCTCTCTGTAACCTAGAGGGCAATCAGTGGGTTCATCTTCTTTATACCATGTTCCGTGTAGGATGACAATGTCTGTATTTCCAATTTCTTTGATGAAGTCTGGGTTCCTGCTCTTTAGGCCAAAGGCAGATGACCTCAGACCTTGTATATTCCAGGATGAGATAGTAAAAGCCTTGTGTTCCATAGTGTCTAGTGTTGTTTTTGTGTGGTTTAGGCCCGGACCATCACAGTAGGTGTGAGGTGTGAGTAGGTGTACCTCTCTCCGTCTCTATTTCAGGCAGCTGCCTCTCCCTCCCTCCCTCCCTCCCTCCCTCCCTCCCTCCCTCCCTCCCTCCCTCCCTCCCTCTCACCCCCCACCCCCCCCCCCCCCCCACCCCAAGCCGTTGTTTTAGGGAGGGTCCTGCGACCCCATTCACTGTCAGCAGACTGAGATTCTTTAGTTGCACAGATGAGACGAGGAAACCCTAAACCGTTTATTAGAAACACTTTGCACCCTTCAAGAACAGCGGAGCCACCGTAAATAATGACAGTAGCAGACCGGCCTGGGCCAGTAAGCCTCTGTGACTGATTGGTCTGCTTTGAGGAGGGGTGCCAGGGGTGTGTGTGTGTGTGTGTGTGTGTGTGTGTGTGTGTGTGTGTGTGTGTGTGTGTGTGTGTGTGTGTGTGTGTGTGTGTGTGTGTGTGTGTGTGTGTGTGTGTGTGTGTGTGTGCGTGCGTGTGCCTGTGCGTGTGCGTGTGAGTGCTTGCGTGCATGTGTGGTTGGTGTGAAGAAACTGCTTATATTTTTTGGAGGTCGAGAAAGGGCTAATGTGTTGTCCACTCATTGGCTTCAGAGTGCGAAATGTAAAATGGCCATAGGACATCATAGTGACATTGCTACACACATATTTCATGATTCATTGCTTCTATTGGAGAATTTTAAGGCGCCTACTTTCTCTGTTTCCTTTCTGCTTAACGTGTTGCATAGAGGAACAGGCGTGTTTTCTTAAGAGGCCCTTGATATGCCCCTATATGTCTTGGTGTCAGACCCCATTAGAAGTGGCTACCATTGAGCCCCTTTGAACACAACCTTGGGGGGGTCAACACTGGTGGTCAGGATGAGTAAATGAAAGCAGGACATGAAAATCATTGTAAGAGTTCATATTTACTTACATAAAGAATAAAAAAGTCTGTCTCATAACCAAAAGGAGACCCTTTATCAGTGGCTTAGTAATACATCACATGTTCTCCATGTTAACCACACTCTATATATAATCTGCATCAATTCCCTTAGAAGACCTGGGCCTGTCTTCATTAAGTGTCTCAGAGTAGGAGTGTTGATCTATGATCAGTTTTGCCTTTCCGATCATAACGGATAAGACAGCGGGGGCCTTATCCTAGATCAGCAATCCTACTCTGGTAAAGGCCCTGTAGGCTCACTATCCTGTCAGTGGCTGGGTCTAATGCACATCCACATGAGCTGGTGACATCTCATAGCCTCTGGGCAGTGCAAGGCAGAGAGAGCTTCTTAACGGAACACAATGTGTCATAATGTGAGGATAAAGAAAATCATTGGAGTGTGAGAGGAGAAATGTTGCCTGATGTACTGTATGGACTGGAAAATATCTCATCTCAACCCATACAAGTCTGGGCGAAAAAATAAATACCTGCTGTCTTTTCTGAAAGAAAAGCTGGTGTATGTGTATTACAACTCAGCTGGGGTCTTTAGTAAAGCTAGGAGTGGAGGGACCTGCCACAGGCCTCATGGGTACTTTACAGTACTTAGCCTGTTGGGGTGAGTTAACATCTGCATGACATCACCGTTTCTAATAAATGGCAGGTAGGGCGGGAGGTACTGGGGAGGGAGGTGCCACACTTCATTGCCCTCATGAGAAGGAAATGATGTCACCTCCTCCACAGGTTTTGCAAGGACCTGTTACAAGCTGGACCCCTGAGACCAGGGGCAGCCGGGTTAACGAGAGGTGGGTATACAGTACTGTACATTCAATCACAGTCCTAGAGGTCTTGGCGTATACCTGGAGAGAAACAGATAGAGAGCACAGAAATCTGTTGTGCTGCATCTGTAGGCAGTCTGAGGGTAGCATACCCCCTCCCCCCACGTACACACAGACACACACCTGTATTTGTGTTACTGTACGTGGTTGCCATAGGAACTAAGAATCTTGGTGAAAGCAATGCTGCTTTAGAGATGTTATTAAGAGAGGTGCATTACTTGTACTACTCTGTTAGTGTGGGTGTCTACTTTACTTGGTTATGTTTTGATATTTTAGTGAAGTAGTCAGCTTCTGGTTAATGATTGATAGACAGCGTAATCGTCTATCACCAAATTCAAACCAAGAAAAAAACTAGTTTTTCAACAGTGGCAAGAGTCATTGGAGGCTTTTTTGTGCTAGCTAGCTGGACCGAGGTTTGAATGCTTGGAGTTTGGTGTGGTTTTATTTTCCTTAACAAGGGCGTTTGGGTGGGGGTGGCTGGGGAATAAAGGGTCTGTAGCAGTGGCCAATAAAATAGGCCAATTAACACCACCAGGCTGCATGAGGTACAAGTGCAAAGGTCTGAGTGCATTTCACTGGGTATGCCAAAGCTAACAGTGGTGAGACTACGTGTGAATACTACAGGACAGAGAGTGACAGTGGTGAGACTACGTGTGAATACTACAGGACAGAGAGGGACAGTGGTGAGACTACGTGTGAATACTACAGGACAGAGAGGGACAGTGGTGAGACAACGTGTGAATACTACAGGACAGAGAGGGGCAGTGGTGAGACTACGTGTGAATACTACAGGACAGAGAGGGACAGTGGTGAGACTACGTGTGAATACTACAGGACAGAGAGGGACAGTGGTGAGACTACGTGTGAATACTACAGGACAGAGAGGGACAGTGGTGAGACTACGTGTGAATACTACAGGACAGAGAGGGACAGTGGTGAGACTACGTGTGAATACTACAGGACAGAGAGGGACAGTGGCGATTAGACAGCCACTGCTGGTGGAGTTCGATGTTAATCGGAAGGCATGCTAGTTATTTATGCGCATGCTGGAACGCTTCATTGAGTTTAGACTTGGAAATGTCTGCATGTTTGTTCCCCACCCTGGTCCACACAGGTCCACCCTGGTCTACACTGTCCTAGAACAAGAGGTGCATTGAAGGTGACCATGTAATGTAGCCAGACCTCCTGGTGTTGATGTACCTGTTCCCTCATGAAGCTGTTGCAGTATGACTGTGTTGTCAGAACTGCAGAAAATAAGTAACAATTAGCATCAGAATTGTCCAAGGAAATAGAGAAAGAGTTTATGTGAGACCAAGAAAGTTAGAGGGAAATAAAAAGCCTTTTGGTTTGTGAGTACCTGCAGTTGAAAGGTGTTGCTTTTGGCAGTGTGAACCAATTAGCCATAATCTCTGTGATGATATCTCTGTCTCATCAGCCATGACATTCCCCCCCACCTGTTTGTGTAGAGGAGAAAGATGAAGGGTGGGTATGAGGACACAAACGCATGCACCCATGCACAGATGCACACACACACAGATGCACACACACACGCACATATACACATAGACATGCAGACATATACAGTTAGTTCCAATTCAGTGAGAAAACAGTAAAGCCATAAATTCTGGTCTCGACTAAATTGCTCCCGAAAATAAACGTTCAAGGAACATTCCGGAGACTGCTTTTCCTCAGCGTCCACTGTTTTATTTTTCTCTTGCAATAATGTAGACTACAATGTCGTCTACTCTCGCCCGATTGACTTCATGAGATTTTCCTTCCTAGCTAAATCCACTATACCTGCTTCTTGTCATCAAACAAGCCCACTAAAAGCATGCATCAACCTGATAATTATCTTCAAATGAACCACAAGCACACAGAGATATAGGTAGCTTCTACCTCTTAAAAATAAGTACAGTATGTTGTAAAAACCTTGAGGGAACATGGGAACTTCAACAAAGGACAGAAAGGAAAAACTGGATCTGTGCGCTGTGGTAAACTGTTTTAAACCGTACTCTGCCAAAACCATATTGAAGTCATTAGTTGTTTTTAAATGAAGATTCAATTAAATGAGAGTAAAATAGGAGTTGATCAGACACCTGGTCAAGACCCTATAGCTCCGTTAATATGCCTCAGCTGTGGCCATGCTTTTATCTCTCCACTGTCTGAGCGCTGGCACAAAAAAAACCTTTCAGGCAGTATCATAACTTTATAAATGTAGGATCCTAAACAACCCTTGAAAGATTGAGCTCATATCATCACACGACAACTATAAAAACATATCATGGTATCAGACACATTCATAGGCTTATATCCTTCCATTCATTCTTAAATAAATCTTAACTACTTTTATTAACAATAAGGACCAGTAAGACATCTACTAGTGTAATGCGGTAAAATATTGTTTTATGTAGAAAATAAATTGGGTTTATTAGTAAAAAATAAATAAAATCATAGGAGTAGTAAATAAAGTTTCAGACATGACATTGATTTGAGCTTAACTATTTGCTATAAAATGTAAATTATACATGTGAGCGATTGCTCTTCTGTTATCATGGACAATTACCTTTCAATATATAAAATCAATGAAGAAATATACATTGTATTTTCTATTTATTGTATTAACTATTCCATTTTTTTTAACTAACTATGGTATTTTGAAATAATAATAATAATAATTGAAAAAAGACTTTGAGCTTGAAATAAATAGATATTTAAAAAAGGGCACTCTTCAGATAATGTACAATTAACTTTCAACTATTTTTACAACTACTAAAATAATAAATGGGCACAGAAGTCAATTCAACGTCTATTCCACATTGGGTCAATGTAATTTCATTGAAATGATGTGGAAACAATGTTGATTCAACCAGTATGTGCCCATTCCGCTGATATAAAGCTGATATTGTCTGTTTAATAATCTTAGACATTGTTATAATGCTGCAACAAACGCCAGTATCATACTGTTTGAATATATCTAGAATTGTTTTCAGCAATTTTTAAATATAGTAAATATCCATTTGGATATGATATTCCAAATATTATATTAAAAAAGAGTGTACATATGACAATTTAAAGATCCTCTTGTATACATTGCAAATTATTTATTCAACCACTTTGTAATGGTTTGTGAAGTGCAAATAAACTCAACCATATAATATGAAATGGGGTTCAATTCAAACAATTATTATAATATAATTGAGATGAAATAATTTTGCTTAATTAAGTACCTCCACATTCCTTGTTTTCCTGTCTCTTCTCACAACTACATTACTGTCCTCTAAGGCAAAAAGATTGATGTACTGTATCCCTGATCAGGATTGACCCGGGTTGGTGGAGTAGAATTAAACTCAGGCTGCTGGCAGTCACCTCGTTACTGGACAGCTTTGTCTCTTATAGAATTCATTGGTAATGGAAAGGAGTTATTATTGGACTTAGTGGGGAGAGTGTGGAGATCTGTCTGGTTGTTTTTCTGGTTCGGGGCTGGCTTTTGGAGAGATCAGTGGACTTGCTATCAGATGTTTTATTCAGGGATGGGAGAGTTCAGTGGTGGAGCTGCTAGGTTGTTTTCTGGCCTCAGGGTAAGACTTGGGGAGACAGAGAGAGCCAGGGTGGTCGTGTATTACTCTGCACCCAACACTCACCCAACAGGTCCATTTGTGTAACTTCTTACGTTTTCTGTTGATAACTGACATTCCAATAGAGTTTCTTTGGCCACGGGCCCACAGTCCCGTACTGAAGCTTGTAAATTAAAAGAGTTGTGTAATGGGGTTGGGATCATGGGTGAAAATGGATCGCTTTGACTTGTCGTTGTACAAAGCTTCTGGGCTTTCTCCCACGGCCGGACTGAGGAAGGAGGGAGAAACTATAGGACTGTTCAATCAAACTCTGTATACAGCTTTCAAGAATAAGTCAGAAACATTTTCTCACTAAAATAATAATCATTGCTGAATTCGTACAAACAGCAAAACAATGTTTGCAGAGTCAAACAATAAGAAAGTCAACAGCATGCGTTCCAGCTACAGTTCATGTTTGAGTCTCTTGGAAGGGTAGCTATGCAGAAGTAGGATCTGGGGCTGATGGAGACATTCAAGTCATGGACAAACAGAATATAACACTCCACATCTCACATATACACAAACACATAGACACACACACACACACACACACACACACACACACACACACACACACACACACACACACACACACACACACACACACACACACACACACACACACACACACACACACGAACACACACTCTCTCACAAATGCACATAGACACCCACTTCTGTCCGCCCAGTGGGAATGTGTTTTCTTAGATCATTTGAAGCCAAAATATTTGAGCTGCATGAGTTCTCTTATGAAGTTCTGCCAAGAGCGAGTAAGAAACCGCTGAGACCCTACAGACAACAGCTCCAGATTCCCAGAATTCAGCAGGGCCCAAACACCCACTTATGTTCCAGATCACAATGAGACAGGGGAAACACAATGTTCAGACAAATAGACACGTCACAATGTGTGACAACAGGAAATGTAGAGTTTTGATTTTAGAAATCACAGAGGGATACAAATGGATTGCAGCCATAATCAGTTAGACCCAAAGCAAAATAGCCAGAGGGCCAATTCTATGGTCATCAATCATCAATAAAGTGTCTATTAAACAACTTTATCAAATAGAAATGTCATCAGAATGTTTCTTTGTTTTGTGTATTTTTATCAATATTTTAGATGTAAAAACATAATACAAAATAAATGTAAAAAAATATATATAACTTTTTTTTCACCGCAGTGGTAACACATGACTTATTTATTTGACAAATCTTGCTGTAAGATCTGTCTCAGTCAGTTCAGTCATGATGGATGAAGGCAGAATGGGTCAGGGTGCTTCTTCATCCTGGGAACTCAGCAGTGACAGACAGCTAGGACTCTGACTGCCCTGGGGAGACTTCCCTGATGCTAACAGTACCTAACACTACCACCTCCAATGGAGACTGAGACAGCAACAGTGACAGCATGAGATATGTTAAGCATACTGTAGTAGAAGGTTCCAATGGAAATGTTATAATGTAAATGCATGCTAGTACCTAAACGGTGCACTGTAAATAACATTGAACCTGAAATGTGATAATGAAATGTCATAAAATATAATGTGATACAAAATATCATGTTGTCATAATATAAATACTATTCTCTGAATTTTCAACTGTAGTATAATGTGCTCCTCTGTTGTATTTATTTTCTCTAGTTCTTTCTGGCTCTGTCTCCATGTCTTCATGGTAAATAAAAATGAAATGTTTCTTTGGAAAATGCTCCTGCTGATCATGTTGAAGGATGCTGGTCTGGTCAGGGGTTTTACGTGGGTAAGCACCATTACACTTAATATTCACTGTGTCTCTCATAGCAGAGTTGATGTCTGCTCTATGAGCTCTCAATACACAACTAACAGTTTGGACAATATCTAGCTCCTCAAAACTTCACTTATTTTAGTTTGAAACTATAAAATGAGTAATAAGGTATACATTTTTAAAGAATATTGCTCTCCCCACTGATCATATATTGACCCCAGATGCATATTTGCTATCATAGCCTAAAGGATCTTTAATAAATTCTTCAAAATGTTCATGACTTTGTCAATCAACTTGTTCCTAATAAATCAAAACCATTGTTTAATGTTTCTGTATAAATACGGACGTTTTAAAAATTCAAGTGCTTTGGGATCATTTTTACTCCAGCCAAAAACACCTAATTCCGGCTTTAGTAATTTGATAGATAAGACCTTAATTTGAATCTAGGTTTCTCTGGAGACATACTAACATGTTATCCATACCAGCAGAGGGTGGAGGGGGACCTGTATCAGTGATCTTGTCCAGGTAGACAGATCATCTACAGAGATTGTCCAGGTAGACAGATCATCTACAGAGATTGTCCAGATAGACAGATCATCTACAGAGATTGTCCAGATAGACAGATCATCTACAGAGATTGTCCAGATAGACAGTTCATCTACAGAGATTGTCCAGATAGACAGATCATCTACAGAGATTGTCCAGATAGACAGATCATCTACAGAGATTGTCCAGATAGACAGATCATCTACAGAGATTGTCCAGATAGACAGTTCATCTACAGAGATTGTCCAGATAGACAGATCATCTACAGAGATTGTCCAGATAGACAGTTCATCTACAGAGATTGTCCAGATAGACAGTTCATCTACAGAGATTGTCCAGATAGACAGTTCATCTACAGAGATTGTCCAGATAGACAGATCATCTACAGAGATTGTCCAGATAGACTGATCATCTACAGAGATTGTCCAGATAGACAGATCATCTACAGAGATAAAGCTCCCTATCTACTCGCCTAAGACTGTTCTTCTCTATACCCAAATTACCTTATGTGCATATACAAATCTGTCAATGGTATACAAGGTCTGCCAATGGTATAAATACTTGATAGAACTGCAATACAGAGCTCAGATACACTCTGAATCTACACAGAGAGCTGTACTGGTGTGTGTTCTCTGAAAATGTGTTCTTCTAGGGCAAGTCTCAAAAAGTATTTATTTGAATCCCGGTTTCTCTGGAGACAATATCTACTTATACGTAGAGAGGGACCTGTATCAGTGATTGTCTATGGTTTTAACTGGTTATAAAATCGGACTGCGGCTGATCTATTTGATACTCCCTGATTTAGAGGGTCGGATCATAATTATAAATAATTTGTAGACTGCAATTTGACCGCAAGAATCCCCAAAATATTAATATTTGACTAAAACATAATAATTTCAAGCCTTGCTTACAATTTTATACGATCACAAATATCTCTCTATTATGCGTGGAAATCACTTTGAGCTAATTTGCTAGTGTTTTTACACTCTTTTATGTCCAACAATAATAACAATAAAAATAATAAAAATAAATAGATATATAAAACTTGGGCAAACAAATAAAATCAGCGTGCTCTAAATGTACACATAGTGCTGCAACATTTTTGCCACTTTTTGTCAATAAAATTAAGTATATTGCAAATGTTGGTGTACTGACCCTTTAAATGGCAGTTGTTTTTACCAGAACAATGACAACATTTTTATTTACTTCAAAATTCTAAAAACTAAATGATGCTACAATCAAATGATTATAAATCATCTTTAGTGCTAATGTGGATTGTAGTTTGGAAAAAAGTTGCTTATTATTTAAGGGGAAAAGTTCCATTTTTGTTTTACAGAATTTGGGGTAATTTTTTACTTCAGATAACATTATTTAGATGTCTAATGATGTTTTGATAAGAATTAACTTGATATTTTGCTATGATTGTTGCTTTTTCCAATAGTTTCCAATAATGACCCCCAGTTGGTAATCCATGTATGTAAAATATGTTGGTAGTATGAGGGTTAAAAAAGTGTGGCATATTTTGTGGCATATTGTGACCTATGGTGATTTGAAATGAATGAATGCACCTTTGTAGTGCATAAAGGTTTGGACATTCTTTAACTGTGATTCCACAGGTGGGTTTGAATTACATTCACTTGCTCTTTCCCCCTTTGGTAATTACAGTACTCAAGGTGATTGAAAACATTGGTTTAATGTCTCCCGTTTCATGTCTCTCTATGCTCAACTGTACATCTGTCACAGCCTTAGGGCCATTTTAACCAGCTAAGGGGTTACTTGAGGCGGAGGGGCCCTTACTAGTGTCCAACCTCAATTATCCCATAAATGAATAATATTTATAGGTTGCTAGACAGAGTTTATAGTAGAAAATAGTTTGGCTCATCTTGCCTTGACCCATTTGACACTTGACCTTTGGGGTAACACTCCCCCAATCCTCCACCATCCTCCCATACCATAGGTCCAGCTGGGGACTACTACAGCAGAGCTCAGGAACATCGATCATCTCCCTGAGGAATTGGGGGGGGGGGGGGGGGGGGGTAAAGGGCATGCTCTCCTGGCATTTCGCCCCATGCAGCATAGTTAATAAACACAGCTGCAAAGCTCTGGCCTAGAAAACCTATATCTAACATACCTTGGAGTTACCTAATACACCTTCCTGCTACAGAGCCTTTTTCTGGTTTAGCTTTCAATCACCCAATGCTTGGGCCTAGGTTAAGAACAACAAATCTTGGAGTTCTAGATTAGTTTAGCCTTCAAAACCAGGACTCCTCTTTTCAATTCTCCATCCTTTGATCCCTCTAACAGTTTACTCCTGCCATAGACTCTCTCCTGTTTCACCTCTCAATTCACTCTAAGGCCGTTTTTCAGACTATAGCCTAGCACTTTGCACTCTGGTCAAAGAGAGTGGAGTGGAGAAGGTGCAGTGAAGCAATTGTGCAGCGAAACCTGAGCCATGTTTAAACTGTGGCGTAATAAACCCTGGGCAGTAAAGTAAAAGCCTCCCATGTTGATGCGCAGTTAAAACACGTGTGGTCTCAAATCTCCACTGTCAAATGGGGCATTACATAGGGGCTATTGCTAGCAGAAGAGAGAGATAACTTTATTTTGGTATAGTGCTGTACTCTACTGCACTATACTGTGCTATTATTGTATTAGTATTAGCAGTAGTAGTAATAGTACTTGTATTTGTATTATTTAGTATTATTATTATAAATAAGATTCAGCATAATTGTAGCACAGAAAACGTGGCATTACTTGTTTTGTTAGTGTTATTAATTTCCTGAAGAAGTGATTGTATTGAGTTGGGCATGTCATCTGGAAGTTAGCCATTGGAGTTTTTCAATTCAGAGGCTAAATAGGAGCTATCATTGTTTTTTACAGAGGGCCTCTCTTACCCTACCTCACTGACTGACTGACTGAGTGAAAAGTGCTTTCTCAGCACCGGCCTGTCTGGCCCTTCTTCCTGTGCCCCAGCTCTCACATCCCTGTTGTTATTAAGCCCACCAAATGGCCCAGGTTCACCGGTGGTCTCCCTAATAACCGGTGTGATGGACGGGATGGCTCTCACTGCTTGTCTGCCTGCCTGTGGCCTTGGGCTCCCACCTCCCCACCAGATGCCCATGCAGCACACACACACACACACAAACACAAACACACACATACACATACACACATGCAAACATGCCCATGCATACGTGCAAGCACACACACAGAAGCACAAACAAACACACACACACACACTCCCTCCACTGTAACATACACGCATATAGAAAAATGTTTCATTGCTGTAATTTGAGCATGAATGCATTAGAAGTTAATGAATTTAAACAGTCTAATTAAGAGAAAATATAGCATGACCACCAGTTACTTGGGGAGGCTGGATTGGCTTTTCATAAAGGCAATGTAGTGTTGAGGGGCATTGGGAGAAAAGGGGGTAACTTGAGACGTGGAGTTAATCTGGATAAGTAAAGACATGTTTACACCACAAACGAGGTCTGAATATTCTCCAGTGGCTGAATTATATTTTCAGGGGTATAATGAGGTGTATATGACTTTTAAATGTGATTTATATGATTCCCAAAGCATGTAAAAATGACCTAAACAGAAATATGATCCACACAATAATTGCGAGAGGAGAAGGAGAGAACACATAACCATTTATACTGACTGTTCCCATATGAAGAGAAAACGTAATACTCTAAATATGAAAGTGCTGACGATGGATATGATGATGATGATCTTAATGATGATGATGATGATGGTCAAGCATTGAAGGGGCACTGGTCTGATTTTAAGGAAGTTTGATGTAATGTAACAATTTTGCAAAATTGTAGAGGCCTGCTGACAACCCATTCCTCACACATTTGACTCCCAACACTATTAAAGGGTCCAGATAAAACCCTTAAAGTGGTTCACCTAAAGTCCCTAAAGGAGCAAGGAAGTCTCCACTTGCTGAGGGCATTCTGGGTACCTCGGTCCCAAAGAAAATCGCAATAAAACCCTAGCTACAATATAAACAAGACTAGCTATCTGGAACCGAAGTGTAAGATTAAAGAAAAACAGAGAAAAACAAATATTTCCTCACTCCTTTTGGGCTCTCTATTTATAAAACGGCACATTCCTGGAGATATTAGTAATTATCATTCTATGAAAAGAGCTCTTACTTAAAATATGTTATTTGGGGGTTGGTGGGGTGGTGGTTGGCTGAATTCTCCTTTTCCCATGGGGGTGTTGAAAGTGTCCGTCTCAGGCCTGTGAGAGGGAAGGAGAAAGGAGGGTGTAGCTATGGAGTCCACCATGCTATAACTGAGGCCCAGCCCTGACTTACCTCAAAAACAGAGCAGGCTCATGATTCCAGCCTCCAGCCTTGGACGGGCTGCTAAATTTCTCCACTCTGTTTCCCCTTTGGCAGGCACTGCTGGCTGGGATCTCTCAGGACCTAGAAATTGAACCCCGGCCACTACCAGAATGAATTTATGAAGCAGCACTTTAGATGTGTCCACCGTGTTTGCATTTTCTTCCTCTCTCTCTTCCTCCTGCTCTTTCGCTCTCTCCCTTCCTTCCTGATTCACTCTCTATTCTGTAAAGTCACAGCAATCATACATATTTTCTTGTCTTAGAAAGAGAGTGTCAGCTACCTAAAAATAGGTAAACTTGGCCACTAGAGGGACATACTGAAGCATCCAAATTCAAGGTTTACTTTTGTTCCACTTCACTTGGTCTGTCTCAAGTGTAGAGTGCCAATATTGCATGATTATCGCATCCTTGACTAGGCTACTTACTAACGTTACGTTAGACAAAGCTTGTTTTCCGATGCCATTGAGGAGTACACCACATCAGTCACTGGCTTCATCAATAAGTGCATCGATGACGTCATCCCCACAGTGACCGTACGTGCATACCCCAACCAGTCATGGTTGAAGACATTAATTACAGTCAACATCCACACTGAGCTAAAGGCTAGAGCTGCCGCTTTCAAGGAGCGGGACTCTTACCCGGAAGCTTATAAGAAATCCCGCTATGCCCTCTGACGAACCATCAAACAGGCAAAGCATCAATACAGGACTAAGATCAAATCGTATTACACCGGCTCTGACGCTCGTCGGATATGGCAGGGCTTGCAAACCATTACAGACTACAAAGGGAAGCACAGCTGAGAGCTGCCTAGTGACATGAGCCTACCAGACGAGCTAAACTACTTCTATGCTCGCTTCGATTCAAATTACACTGAAACATACATGAGAGCACCAGCTGTTCTGGACGACTGTGTGATCATGCTCTCCGCAGCCAATGTGAGTAAGACCTTTAAACAGGTCAACATTCACAAGTCCGCAGGGCAAGACGGATTACCAGGACCTGTACTGCGAGCATGCGCTGACCAACTGGCAAGTGTCTTCACTGACATTTTCAACCTCTCCCTGTCCGAGTCTGTAATACCAACATGTTTTAAGCAGGTCACCATAGTCCATGTTCCCAAGAACACTAAGGTAACCTGCCTAAATGACTACCGACCCGTAGCACTCACGTCTGCAGCCATGAAGTGCTTTGAAAGACTGGTCATGGCTCACATCAACACCATTTTCCCAGAAACCCTAGACCCACTCCAATTTGCATACCGCCCTAACAGATCCACAAATGATCTCTATTGCACTCCACACTGCCCTCTCCCACCTGGACAAAAGGAACTAACTAACTAATACAATTTGATTTTCTCATCTATGACAAAATCCCACGTTTTTGTCTATCCCTTTCACGCACATTTGTGTGCTTTCACATCAATAAAGATGTAGGATTATACAAGTTTTATATTTGTATTTCGTACATCGTAAAAAAAAAGATGCTCGTGGTCTTGTCAAATAGCTGTAATTTAACCCTTAATTAAGGACAACATTTCCATGTCGAGGGCAAATTCTTAGGTCATAAAAGATTGTTGGAGGTCTTGGCTCATTCAGTGTGACAGGGTCTGTCAAAGAATTACCACTACGTGCGATCGTAGGCTCCGACAAAGTTCTGTCAGTGTCTGATTTTTGTTGGTGTGTGTGGCTGAGTCCATCCCTCTGACTGACTAATTGGAACACAATAAGTATTAACACAAGTATTAACACAATAATACTACTATTGTGAATAGTCAGATTAATATAATAGTTCGATTTAAACGTTTACATGCTCTGCAAGAAGAACGATTTCCCTAATAATCTTGTTTACATGACACAACTGAAATCAGGTTTTGATAAATATCTGATTTTGATAAATGCACAACATAGCCAATCAAAATAAACCTTCTGCCACTAGCGACCATGTTATTTTGGGGAAGCCTAAATGTACAGTTTGTATGTGAGAAGTACTTCTAAGATGCATACTTTCAGTTTTTCCAAACTCACTACACTTTCACATAAGTGTAACAGGGTTGGTTATGTTTCCACTTGCCTCTAAAGAACTGTGTATTTAATGTTCAAGCATTCTTATTGGTTGGTTCAACTCTGATGACAATAAGGTGTGTTGTGATTGGCCCCGCTTGCAGATAGGGGGAGATTGCGAACGTCAGGTCTTCCCAGTATGAAAATGTGATGCAAGGGGTTGGTCATGTTCTGAATACTGTTTTATATTTTATATTTTACAATGTGTACAAGTTTGCTGTACGTTACTGATTTATACATGTGTGGGTATATGGTACCTGTTAGGGATTGAGGGGCTTTCTGGGATGTGCTTTGGCATATGATTGCTGTAAATAAGTGTGTTAGCTAGCATACACCGACGTAATGGTCACATAAGCCCACTGCTAACACAGTTGTCTTCATGCTACAGATTTTGCCATCGACAGCCATCAATATCATTAAGCCCTGCACAACTAACGTGCTGTTTCCCATTTAACAACAGAAATAAATGATGTGATGTGATTTATTAGGAGAAAACACAACACAAGGAGAGTACGATATACATCTGTTACACTGGTGCCGTGATTCGTCTTCTTGTCTTCGCCGGACGTCACGTGGAGGGATCCGAGACCCGGCTTCAAGAAGTACTGTGGTTGCTGATGCACGCCAGAGGCCTAGGTTTCGCATTCTGCACAAGTGGAATTCTCAGGGAGCTTCTGGCAGCATGAGTGAGTGGGGGAAATATAATGTACTGTTTATTACTTGTATGTGGTGATGCGATGATTATTTAGTGATGTAATTGTGCTGTTGTAATTGTGCTGTAACCTTCCGAAGCCAATTAACGTGAGGGCGACGCCATTTTCTACCACACGGTGGCGACAACTATTTATTAAGGCGTTTCTTGTTACTTTTCTGTCTTGATTCTTGGTCTTGTTAGACAACTAC
The DNA here is from genome assembly GCF_901001165.1 of Salmo trutta. NCBI lineage: Eukaryota > Metazoa > Chordata > Actinopteri > Salmoniformes > Salmonidae > Salmo > Salmo trutta. The sequence goes on along the minus strand of NC_042977.1, from coordinate 30,719,566 downwards.
TACTGAACTTTTATTTTGAGTGCATTATGTTCAAGCTGATTGTATAGAAGTGTTCATATTGATTGTGATAAAAAACATTTTTTGACTTAATATTTACATAATTTTAGTTTAAAAATGGAACGTTTTGGGAGAGGTAGGGGAGCTTTCATGTTTAACCCTTCACCGCCAGTAGGTAGGGGGGCAGCTATTTCTCCAGTTACTTCCACACCTCTGGCCAGGCCAACTGCACAGGCAAATGTGCGCTTTCCACATGATTTAGAGCTACCTCAACTCAGTGCATTCGAGCCAGTTTCACATAGTCCTAGGAAGGAGGATGTGTCTATGGATTTCCTGGCGGACATTGTTAAGCAGATAGGTCACTCCATAGGTGAAAATATTGCCACTTGTTTGGAACCAAAGGCTATGGGAGATGGGGTGGGACAGAAGGTTGATAATGTTGGTGGTACCAAGGCTGGGGCCAGCTCTAGTCTAAATGTAGTGGTGAAAAATTATGTCAGGGAACCAGTCTGTTTCAGGGGGGATGGTTCAGAGAATGCACAGTGCATGAGTGGGAGGAGACCATGTTAGTGTACATGCAGGTCAGATGAAGTTTTGGGTAAACTGTCAGGGCGGGCACGTGACGTGGTAAGAGTAAGCCTACGCAGTAACCCAGTTGACTTAAGCCAGGGCCCTAGACCAGTTTTTGACATTCTGAAGTGTCACTTTAGTGACACAATCAACTCTGACATGCCTCTAGCTGATGTTTATTCTACGTTGCCAATGGAAGGGGAGACTCCATTTGATTACTGGATCAGACTGAACAGGGCCATAGAGGTGGCAGAGGACTGTTTGAAGAGGCAGAACAAGGAGCTAGACAATCCATCACATGTTCTGACTGTCATGTTCATCAAGTACTGTCCAAACCCAGAGCTGTCATTGATATTCATGTGCAAACCATTGCATGAGTGGATGGCTGCGGAGGTCCATGGCAGGCTGGAGGAGTACCAGAGGAAGTGCAAGGCTCCACGTCCCTTGCGGCTGGCCCCACTGGTCACCACACTGACGCAGGAAGTAAGTAGGCCAGTGTCGGCTGTTGCAAACTGCCCGGACCCCTTGCAGCAGCCTACAAATGGCTCATCCGAGGCATTGGATCGTGTGATTGGCATGCTTGAACGGGTCTTGGAGCAGAGGCCACAGCAACCTGTAGGCAGCTATGATAACCGTTTCCAGAGGAGGCCCAGGAGAAGGGAGAACCCGTCTTTGCAATGCAAAGTGTGTGGGGATGCGAATCACAGCACAATGGATCATTGTTATTCTAACCACCTATGCTTCCTCTGTTATGCAGCTGGACACACACGTCAAGAATGCCCTCGCACTTCATCGGTAACTCCCATCGCTCCATCAAACAGCAACACGACACAGCGGCAGGAAAACTAGCTGGCCCGCATGGGATGGGGAAGTGCTGGGCCTTGTGAGGTGCCCCAATCAGATAGTGGTGTAGATTTAGAGTCAATATATTCAAGTGTTTGTGATGAAGTCAAGTCGAACGAAAAAGTAATTACGCAAAATACACAGAGAGTGCTCCACAACGATGAACTCTTCTATACTAGTGTGTTACTAGGGGATGTTATAGAGGTGAGCGCTATGATTGACAGCGGTTCTATGGCATGCACATTGAGCTCAACAGTGGTGCCACGCCTTGAGAAAGCAGGTGTGCTCAAGAGTGGCTCACTCAGTCCAACTGAAGTGGTGTTGGTTGGCTGCGGGGGGTTGAAGACCAAGCCTGTAGGTGTGTGTGAATTGAATCTGTCTGTGTATGGCAGCAGTGTCTCTGTCCCTGTTCTAGTAGTGGATGGCCAACGTGATGAGCTAATCCTAGGCAGCAACGTGATAAAACATCTCATCAGGGAGCTGAAGACGACTGGTGACTTCTGGGAGAAGATGTCATCATCTGAACACAATGGAGATGACAAACTGTTCCGTCTGCTGGCTAATGTAGAGAGATGGAAAGGGACCGAAGTGCCAGAAAGAGTGGGCACAGTAAGGCTGAAGCGGGCGGTCATATTGGAGCCTATGCAGGAACATTTAGTCTGGGGCCGGCTGTGTACGCCTCAAAATGTAACCGCGGGCAGTGCTGTCGTTATTGAGCCAACGAGGGCACGCTCAAGACCAAAAAACATTCTAGTGGGGAGAACAGTAGCGACATTGTGGAGCGATGGCTGGGTCCCTGTCAAAGTTATCAATCCCTCACCAAAGCCAGTAACAGTGAGACGCAATGCCAAGATAGCAGACGTTTTTCCTTGCATGGCATTAGAGGACTTTGACACTGACTATATGGATGGGCCCACTGTCGAACCGGTCCCCCTGGTGCAGCAGGTACACAAAATGGATGACAATCCAGACTTTGACAATGGTAGTGGAGATAGCTTGACCGTTGACAGTACCGTCAAACCGCACAGAGTGACGAGTGAGGTGTTGCACGAGTTAGGGCTAGGTGACATTGACATTGAGTCCACTCAGTTGTCGCAACAGTGTAAGGCCAGGCTAGTTCAGCTTATAGCCCGCTACGAGTCTATCTTCTCCCGGCACAAACTAGATTGAGGGAAGGCTACTGGATATGTCCATCGCATCAGACTCAGTGACACTAAGCCTTTTAGGCTACCTAACCGTAGGCTCTCCCCTAACCATTATGATAAGCTCAGGCAGGCCTTGGATGAGATGGAAGAGCGAGAGATAATCAGGAAATCCAGCAGTGAGTATGCCTCCCCGCTCGTGCTGGTCTGGAAGAAGTCTGGTGATCTGAGACTGTGTACAGACTTCCGATGGCTCAATGCTCGCACCGTAAAGGATGCCCACCCTCTACCTCACCAAGCTGATGCTCTGGCGGCCCTGGGTGGCAATGCCTTCTTCTCTACAATGGATTTGACCTCAGGCTACTACAATGTGGAGGTGCATGAAGACGACAAGAAGTTTACAGCCTTCACTTCTCCTTTTGGGTTATATGAATATCACCGTCTTCCACAAGGACTATGCAACAGCCCAGTTACATTCATGAGGATGATGTTGAGCATTTTTGGGGATCAACATTTTTCTAGCCTTCCATGCTACCTGGATGATGTGCTGGTTTTTGCCCCGACTGAAGAACTTGGATTGCAACGCTTGGAGTCAGTTTTTGAGCGTTTCAAAGCCCAAAATCTGAAATTGTCTCCAAAGAAATGCCATTTCATGAAGAGGTCAGTGCGGTTCTTGGGGCATGTCATCAGTGAAGGAGGTGTGGCCACAGACCCAGAAAAGGTGAAGGCTATTGCAGGGATGACAGAGAAGGAGCTCATGGAGGATAACACGGACGTGCCCTCCCAGGGGAAGATTCGGTCCTTTCTCGGAATGATAGTCTATTACCAGCAGTTCATTGAGGGGTGCTCCACCATCGCTAAGCCGCTGCATGGGCTGACAACGGGGACGAAGGCACCACGCCATGGGAAAGGCAAGAGGAAAAGAGGAATACATAGGAAACTCACAGCAGCAGACTGGACTGGTGAGTGCAAACAGGCCTTTAGTCAGTTGAAACAAGCTCTCCTCGATCAGGTCATGCTAGCCCACCCTGATTTTAGTAGACCTTTCTTGCTGTCTGTAGACACATCTAGTAATGGATTAGGTGCTGTCCTCTCCCAGGTGCCAGAGGATGGGTCTGCAGCCAGACCCGTAGCATTCGCTAGCAAATCACTTGCTTATGCACAGTCAAAGTATCCTGCCTATAGGTTAGAGTTTTTTGCTTTACGCTGGGCCGTCTGTGAGAAGTTTAGTCATTGGCTAAGGGGCAAGCCTTTTTCTGTTTGGACAGACAACAACCCATTAACGTACATCCTGTCCAAGCCCAAATTGGACGCCTGTGAACAGAGATGGGTTGCTAAACTCGCTCCATTTGAGTTTGACATCAAGTACATCCCCGGTCCCAAAAATGTAATTGCTGATGCACTCAGTAGACAGCCATTTGTGCAGCCGAGCGCTCTCCACCGCATCACAAGGGTTCCATACAAGGCCTTGCTGGAAGAAGCTGCGGGAGTACGTGCTGAGAAGGTGCAAGATGTGTTCCGCTGGTCGAACCACCCATTCGACCTCGAAAGCTGCTCACCGTCAATTGAGGCAGATGCCTGTGAAATTGTCATGGACTGCCAAACTACCTCCTATCCTTCTCCTGGTTCTCTGTCAAAGGAAGCGGTGTCAGCAGTCCTGAGGTTGCAAGGGGAGGTTGGTCTACAGAACTGTGCGCTGCTACTGCCTCAGCTCACTCAGTCACTGGTGCCATCTGAGATGTCAGATGTGAGAGTGCTATCCCGTGACGACCTGATATCAAAGCAGCGCCAGGATGACGCGCTCGCCAGAGTTATCTTCTACGTGGACAGGGGCCGTAGACCTTCTAGGAGGGAATGTGGCCATGAACCACTTGAGGCTCTGTGGGCTCTGAAGACCTGGGAGAAGCTCACTCTGAAAATGGGTGTACTATATCGCGTTACCAAAAGTTTGCTGTCAAATAAGAAGACGTACCAGTATGTAGTACCCACCTCCATGAGGGTGACAGTTCCACGATGAAGCCGGTCATCAGGGGCAACAGCGGAGGTTGCACTTGACGAGACAGAGGTTCTTCTGGCATGGTCTGGAGTCGGATGTGAGAAAGTATGTCAAGACCTGCAAGAGGTGTTCAGTAAGGCCCCCGAGCCAGAGGCCAGAGCTTCACTGGAGAACATCATCACGACTGAGCCCCTCGAGTTGGTGTGTGTGGACTTCTGGTCTGCTGAAGACTCCAACAACAAGTTCTTGGATGTTCTGGTCGTCACTGATCATTTTACTAAGATGGCCCATGCCTTCTAGCAGTGGCCCTTCAGCTATGGAACAACATCTTCTGTGTGTATGGTTTTCCTCGTCGTATCCACTCTGACCAAGGGGCCAACTTTGAAAGTAAATTGATTGCTGAGTTGTTGAGTGCTGCAGGAGTCCAGAAGTCGCACACAACTCCCTACCATCCGATGGGAAACGGGGGAGTCGAAAGGTTCAATAGAATGCTGGGAAACATGATCAGGGCTTAACCTATGAGAGCTAAGCACAGGTGGCCCCAGAAGCTGAAGTCGTTGACCTTCGCCTACAACTGTACAGTCCATGAAAGCACGGGCTACACCCCTTTCCAGTTGATGTTTGCGAGAACCCCATGTCTGCCTGTCGACATGATGTTTGGTACTGTGCTGCAAGACTCAGAGGTTGTAGACTATGACGAGTACATCAAGTCCCTGACGAGAGACCTGAGGGAGGCCATGGAGACGGTATAGGTGTCGGCAACCAAACAGCTGAAGAGGCATGCAGGCCTCTACAACAGGAAGATCAAAGGAGCTCCAGTGGAGGTCGGTGATCGGGTACTGCTGGCGAATAAGGGTGAACGTGGAAAGAGAAAGCTGCCGGATCATTGGGAGAACAACCTCTATATTGTTACGGAGAAGAATAGTGACATCCATATCTTCAAGATACAGAACATGTCAACTGGCCAGGAGAAAACGGTCCACCGTAATCTGATAAGGCCTGTAAACCTCTTGCCTCTCCCTGACACTGCCTTGGAGGCACCTAATACGGGAGACCGTGAGGATCCGAGTGAGGAGATTGAGGACTCATCCATGAACAATATACCAGAAATGGACATTGGTGAGAGGACTAGTGTGTGGGTATCAGAACAGACCTCGGGGGAAGCACAGCCGGAGCACTCTGAAAAAGAAACCCCAGATGTGCTGGAAGATGGGCCACTGGCGAGGGATCCTCAGAACTCACCACATTCTGAGGGTGCCACTTGGTGGCATTGTTCAAATTTAATATTGTCATTCAAAGAATTATAGATTAACATCTCGTGAATGCAACCGCATTGCCAGATTTAAAAATAACTTTACTGGGAAATCACACTTTGCAATAAACGACGTGGTATGCTCAGAAAAATAGGCTAGGCGATACATGTTAGCGCCATCTTGGAACCATCTAAAATCAAAAATACTATTGTAAATATTCCCTTACCTTTGATTATCTTCATCAGAAGGCACTTCCAGGAATCCCAGGTCCACAACAAATGTAGTTTTGTTCGAAAAAGTTAATAATTTATGTCCCAATAGTTCCTTCTTGTTAGCGCGTTCCGAAGGCTACTCATAATGTACTGAAGCGCGCAGGACTTGTCGTCACGAATGTGCAAAAAATATATATTTACGTTCGTTCAAACATGTCAAACGTTGTATAACATAAATCTTTAGGGCCTTTTTCAACCAGAGCTTCAATAATATTCAAGGCGGACGATTGCATTGTCTTACTAAACGTTTCGGAACAAAAGGGTTCCCATGGGCGCCCGCGTCATAGTAGTAATGGCCCTTCCCCTGTGACCAACTTCCCAAGCCTCTCTTTGGGTCAGTTTCTACCATAGAAGACTCAAACCACTTTGTAAAGACTGTTGACATCTAGTGGAAGCCTTAGGAAGTGCTAAATGATTAATAAGTCCCTGTGTGTTTCAATGGCAAAGGTTTGAAGTGATTCCACACCAGATTTCCACTTCCTGTTAGGATTTGTCTCAGGGTTTTGACTGTCATATGAGTTCTGTTATACTCACAGACACCATTCAAACAGTTTTAGAAACCTTAGAGTGTTGTCTATCCATATCTACTAATTATATGCATATTCTAGTTACTGGTCAGGAGTAGTAACCAGATTAAATCGGGTACGTTTTTTATCCGGCCGTGCAATTACTGCCCCCTATCTCCAACAGGTTAACAACAGGTATTTACACATGTTATATTTTGTATTGTATTTTTGTATTTTGTTCGCCCAGTATGAAAATGTGATGCAAGGGATTTTGCCATCGATAGCCATCAATATCGTTAAGCCCTGCACAACTAACGTGCTGTTTCCCATTTAACAACAGAAATAAATGATGCTCAACTGGGACCACTGGCTGATGTGATTTCTTAGGAGAAAACACAACGCAAGGAGAGTACGATATACATCTGTTACATAAGCACAGAGAGAAATGCTTGCGGTGCTGGTGCTGGCACATGCAAAGATCAAATACACTGCTGCTTGACGTAGCCTACGCTGGCTGACATGCCAATCGCAGAATGTGAAGACAGAACTGAAGCAATCGTACAATCTGGCCAGGTTGACATCAATATTTGTATTTGGTGACATTGCACAGTGTGACGTGATAATAGTAAAAGACTGAATTCGATGTACAATCTGCAAAGACCTTTACTGCTATCGCTAATTGTTGGCGTGATGCACTAAGGTGGTTAGCCTGTGGATAATTGTGCGGCGGGCATGTAGGGTCATGAAATATTGTGTGGATGAAGGGCGCATGGGTGAGTGGCGGGCAGGTTGAATAAAGAGAAAACAATAAACAATACACTACTTAACAGGGGCTGGCAGTTAGCCTAGCGGTTAGAGCGTTGGACTACATTTACATTTACATTTGAGTCATTTAGCAGATGCTCTTATCCAGAGCGACTTACAAATTGGTGCATTCACCTTATGATATCCAGTGGAACAACCACTTTACAATAGTACATCTATTCGGACTAGTATCCGAAAGTTTGCAAGATCGAATCCCTGAGCTGACAAAGTAAAAATCTGTCATTGAAGATAAGAATTTGTTCTTAACTGACTTGCCTAGTTAAATTAAATAAAAAAGTAGAGTTAAACATTTATTAATTTAGCAGTGGAAAAAGCCATGAACCTTCCCACGAGTCATGATTTGCTTTTTTGAAAGATATCATAAAGAACTTTAAAAGTGTTGCTACTGCTCTCCACTTTCTGGAGGACAATTGTGCTGTGTTGATTCTCCTGGAAAATGAATCAGAAGATTAAGAAATCCCTGATTTAGGTTAAAAAAAATTCATTGAACCAGACATTTATTTATTTTAACCTTTATTTTACTAGGCAAGTCAGTTAAGAACAAATTCTTATTTACAATGACAGCCTACTGGGGAACAGTGGGTTAGGGGCAGAATGACAGATGTTTACCTTATCAGCTCAGGGATTTGATCCAGAAACCTTTTGGGTACTGGCCCAGCACTCTAACCACTAGACTACCTGCCGCCCCAAATGGAACATGCATTGGCCCGGGAATCAAATCCTGGCCTCCCGCTTGGCAGGGAAGAATTCTATCACTGAACCTTCACTGATGACAGTGATGAGGAATAAATGTCAATCAAAAGTGTTGTTGTCACAGAAGAAGTTGACCAAGTTTTGAAATCAGTGCAATGCCCAGTGGAAGCAGAGTATGATAGCTAAGGAGATGCAGAAAATTCTGCCGGTTCATTGTAAATATGCGGAGGGAGTTGAAGAGAGAACACATAACGGCTGTTGTCTCAGGATTACATCTTTAAACTAAGGGCAACCGTGACAGAGAGGCAGAAGTGTTCATCCATGCATACAGGTATGAGTCTAACAAGCTACATTTTCAGATATTTTGTGTTTCAAATTTTGTACGTACTGTTAGCTAGCTAGCTAACGTTATTACAATTCATATTATATGTTACGAATTCTAGCAATCTGGCTAACGTTAGCTAGGCTAGGGGTTAGGGTTAGGGTTAAGGTTAGGGTTAAGTTTAAGAGTTAGGATAAAGGGTTAAGGTTAGGGTTAGGGGAAGGGGAAGGGTTAGCTAAAATGGTTAAGGTTAGGGGAAGGGTTAGCTAACATGCTAAGTAGTTTCAAAGTAGCTAAAAAGCAGTAAGTAGTTGAAAAGTTGCTAATTATCTAAAATTGTCCGTGATGAAATTCAAACTCACAACCTTTTATTTGCTAGACGTTTGCATTATACTCCCACCCATCCACCCTACATTTGTTTTTGACTTAAGTAACCGTTTGTCTTATGTAACCATACCAAACGTAACATACTAATCATACCAGTGGAGGCTGCTGAGGGGTGAACGGCTCATAATAATGGCTGGAACGGAACAAATGGAATGGCATCAAACACATGGAAACCATGTTTTCGATGTATTGATACCATTCCACTGATCCCGCTCAAGCCATTACCACGAGCCCGTACTCCACAATTAAGGTGCCACCAAACTCCTGTGAATCATCTGCAAAAGATGATTCTGAAATAATTAGCTTTAAAGTTCCGGAACTTCATTGGTTTGAATTGTGTCAACAATTTGTCTCTTGAATTCTTCTGAACTTGTCAACAGGCTATGTTAATAACTCAATTTTGACAATAATGCTGTAGTCCCAAGCTCTCGAAATAGCCTACCAAATGTCGGAAATTATGAGGGGAAACCTCTCTAAATTAGGCACGCAAAAAATCCTCCACCCCCTGTCAATAAATTGTTCCTCTGTCTGTGACTAGCCTAGAGAGCATTTTTTATACTTGGGGTTAGGGTCGGGTACAGGCAACAGATTTTGACTTTATCACATATAGTCGGCGGTTGCTGGTGGATTATTAGCAATTGCGGACGGGTGTGGATGAACAAACATCTGACCCACGCACTACTAGTCCACGAGTCAAATAACTCATATGTGACAAAGTAGATGATTATAAAATGCATATACAACATTGTACAGTACATGTCAATGTAGGACTACATGTTTTATGTAATATAGCCTATAGTAAGGACTCCAACAGGAAGCTCCAACAAGAAGCTGCACTTCTCTTCACACCAAGCTAACACAATAAATGTATTTCTACATTTGAAAGGAAAAAAATACATCTCAACTGTGATTATAACTTGCAGCAAATGGCGAAAATCACCAGAATCCAGGCTCACAAAACTGTGAGCTAATCATCCAGTGGAGAAATGTTGTGTGTTTTAGTAACTTTGATTAGCAGACAGTGCCATTTGACCACTGTTAAGGATATTCTCATGGAAATGTGTTCTTTCACGTCCAACTACGTCAACCATTTTAATTGACTGATACGGAATTTGAACTGGATATAATCATGGCCACTTGGTGAGGTTAGCGTAGGGCTAAATGTGCCAAGTTATGTAATGGGAACAGCTAACATGTAGCCTTTGATCACATGCAACTACACTGACGATTTTAATTGGGTGATGCTTAAACTTGAACTAAAGCTTTAACTTTTACTAATGTTCACAAGAATGGCCCCAATGTGTCTGGTAGCCACTGCCATATGTAAGGGTATTTCCTGTTTCCCATGACTCCCTGGGACACTGTTGGTGCCTGGCCTCCGGTCCCCCCGGCCCCTGGTCCCTGGCCAGCTGATTTAGACCCCTCAATGACCACCAGCACGTCAATCACCCAAAATATATGGTATGTAAAATATGTTTATGGTTAAATTATAAGTTAGTATCCATAATATATTGTGTTTATCAAAATAATGTCATGCTCTAACAGACCTTAAAAAAAAAAAAAAAAAAAGATTGTCAAAAATTGTACATTTAGTTTCAGGAATAAAAAGAAAAAAAGAAGAAAAGAAAAAAAAGAAACAGACAACAAATATGTCTCTTGGCACCCTGGGTTATTCTGGGAATTGAAGTCTAGACGATAAAGTGCTAAAAGGCACATTAATCACAGAGGAAAGACTGCTGGGTTTGGAGCTGCCTGCATGGCTACCCTGCATGGGAAAGATGGACGAACAGCACAGCCACTCTCTTAACATCGCACTAACAGCCTCATAATTCAAACTTTAAATGTCTGTAAAATGTGTATTAGATACTTTAAAATGAGATGTTATGAGAAAAATGTATTAGTGGATTCTGAGTTTCGGTGTGTGACAATTAAGTCTAAAGTCAATGGTCAAATGTTTCTCCAGTTCTCTTCTATTCCTATTTCATTAGATGCTGGACTGTTCTCTGGATCTGATGGTGTGAGAGCTGTAAACAGATTGTTAAACAGTTGTCATCAGAAGGAGGCATGGTGAGGACACACTATGTGGGGAGATCATAAAATGACTGTTACTAAAGTGTTCTTTACCACTGCACTGCACGTAAGGTGGAGGCGACACACACACACATACACACACACACTCCACAACTCCTGGCGGAAAAAAATATTTGTTTTGAGGGCGGTCTCGGATGCATGTGTTAGAAAATATAAAGGAACAATGTTTTTTTCTATACTCCTGTTACAGTCCAGGAAAAATCCCTAGGGGAGGGAGGGAAGGAGGTAGGGTTGTGCTTTCCTGTGTCTTAAAAAGTTCAGATGACTGTCATGATTAAGCCAAAGAGGATTTAGTGTGTAGAGGGAGATAAGAGCTGAGGAGTCTCTGTGACTGACAGGACAGGCCTTGGTAGGGGAGCAGAGAAGAGAGAACACAATCACACCAACCTCATTATAACATCTCTCTGCTTCACTACACCAATCTCACCTCTCTCAGTCTATTTTATTTATCCTTTATTTAACTAGGGAAGTCAGTTAAGAACAAATTCTTATTTACAATGACAGCCTAGGAACAGTGGGTTAACTGCCTTGTTCAGGGGCAGAACAACAGATTTTTACCTTGTCAGCTGAGGGATTCAATCTAGCAACCTTTCAGTTACTGGCCCAACACTCTAAACACTAGGTTACCTGCCGCCCCAGGAAGCCTTTCTCACTTTCTCTGACATGCTCTCTTTTGGTCTCTCAGTCTCTCGGCCTCTACTCTCTCTCACACTCTATCTGGCTCTCTCTCCTTTCTCCTTCTCTCTCTCTTCTTTTACTGGTTACACCTCCCAAGTGCTTGTCAAATTCAATAGCCTCAGCAAGGTGCGATAGTGGGTAGCTTCCTCTTCCAACAAGACAATGCAAAACCATCTCTTTTGCCTCCTCATTATTTACTCACTCACTCACCTACTCACACATTCACTCAATCCCTCAGTTACTCTGCCCCCCCCTTCCCTCTGTCCAACCCAACAGTGCCTCTGTGTCTTGCAGTCCTGCCCCGTCCTGCCCCCCAGCCCTCCCTCCCCTCGTCTTCTCTCCCCCCTCCCCACAGTCAGTCAGTCTGAAATAAATCGTGGCTGGTTGGGGCTCAGTTGTAATAAATCAGTAGCTGTCCGGGGCTGGAGCCTGCCCAGTCAACCTGTCACTGCCTGGCCTTCACTCAGGATTAATTAAAGGCCTGATATAGAGCCCAGATGTGCTGCTGGAGCAGGGGAGCACTGGACCCTTTCACTCTGAGCCATGCAGACCCACACTGGAGACACATATGTAGCTATGTATGCACACACATGCATGCAAGCATGCACATATGTCGACTAGTATGCCCACGTGCACGAATATGCATACATACACTTTCTGAAGCAATCCATACCTCTATTTTAATGCATGCTTTATATACCTTTCCTCTATCTCCCACTACAACTGTTTCATCCTCTCACTGTTTCATTCCCTCTCCTCTTCCTCTTCTGTCTCTTTCCCTCTTTCTCTTCTCTTCCTCCTCTGTCTCATTCCCTCTCTCTCTTCTCTTCCTCCTCTATCTCAGGGTGGCAGGTAGCCTAGTGGTTAGAGTATTGAACTAGTAACCGCAAGGTTGCAAGATCAAATCCCTGAGCTGAAGTTAGGTAAAAATCTGTTGTTCTGCCCCTGAACAAGGCAGTTAACCTGCTGTCATTGTAGATAAGAATTTGTTTTTAACTGACTTGCCCAGTTAAATAAAGGTACATAATTCTCTCTCCCTCAACATCTGCATTCTTTCCTCTCTCTTGCTTGTTCTTTTTCTAATCCCCCCACCAATGAAAAGAGGTGGAGATTAAGGTGAGGCCAGAGTAGATGGTCATGTAACACCCACTTTGTGTGTGTGTGTGTGTGTGTGTGTGTGTGTGTGTGTGTGTGTGTGTGTGTGTGTGGGAAGCGTGACGAGTGAGAGGGGCGACTAGAAGAGTAAGATATCACTATGTTTTCTGGTCATGGCTGAGTGAGGTTAACCCTTGGTGGCCCAGGGCCCCTGGCCTGTGTCTCCAGGCTGGAGAGAGTGGGGGGGAGTGGGGGTTAGAGAGGGTACTGTAGCGTCAGGGCAGGGGTGGCTCGCAAGACTATGGACTGATTTCTGATAGTCGCTGAGCGGTCTGGTCGTTCCCCTGCTCTGTGGCAAAATGCTCATACAGAAAATTTGTGGTCTTGGCTTTCCTTTTTCACACAAACCTTTCCAGCACATATACTGTAGCCTCTCTCTCTGCATTGTTGCTAACATAACAGCTCTGGCCTGCAAAGCACAGGAATGTCATTCTTCACTTTTAGCATGGAACAATAGAGACATGTAGGACTCACAGTTATTTTACTTTGACTGAATGCTATGATATTTCTGTAATACCTGTTTACAACATCCATACTCATCCAGCCATCCTGACGTTTAGAAAATTAGGAACTGGCTATTCTTTCCAGTTTTGTGGTAACCAATACCATCCTTAATTACAGGGATATCTAAAAACCTTAGTTTTGGCCTCAGGCAGTGGACTTTTCACCATGGAGCACATTTCTTTGCCTAGTCCGTGAGATGTCAGCACCGGAAACACATTTATTGTCTAAAGTACAGGGGGCGTATGAAGGACTGCTCTCATCCTTTCTCATATCTCTCAGTGGAAGAAGACAGAATCCAATACGGTGGGGCGGCAGGGGCCCATCCTATACCTGCAGCCAGCCAGGGATCATGGCTAAAACAGATTGAGCCTGTCCGTTCTCCAGTGTCAGATATGATATAGCTGCTCGGAGCCTAATGGGCCTGGAAAAAGAGGTAAACATGTCCTCAACCCTGTGAATGCCATTACATAGAGAAGTTGATTTGTAACCGTAGGTAGCAATAAGACGGAAACTATACTTCTTTAAATTAATAATCTCTAAGACTAAAACACTGTATCCCCCCAAGGTCTTACCGTTTAGAGCAAGAAAGATGAAGGAACACATATGATCAACTAACTAATCTGAATGGTTGATATAACAGCGCGTCAGCAAGTTTTAGTGTATTATTTAGGATTAAACAGATGATCAAGCAATCATTCAACAAGGTGTTCTCAATTAGACTCTAAATATACTCAAAAGGGTGGATGAATACCCAAGCCTTGAAAGAGAAAGAAGGAAAAGAAACCGTGCCCCCTCACCCGTTCCACCCTTTCCAACCTATCCCCGCCCCCCTCCCCCCTGCCGATGGGCCACCCCTGATGGCTGTCACACCTGGTGTTGAAGGGAGTAGGGTGTATTTTATCTGCTCCAGGGCCCGTAGGGGGGGCCGTACATCTTCCCCCAGACTAGTGTTGGGAGGTCAGGGAAAACCCCTCTGTTTATGCCCCTGTCCGTCAACACTGCACATATCCCTGGAGCCTCTCTCCTATTTTCCCTTGTGAAAGAAAGTGAGACCAGTAAGAAAAGTGGCACGCTTTAGGAGTAAGTTGGAAGGTTGGTATGTTCAGTTTGGAAGTCAGGATACCTGACCCATATGACCTGCATTGGGATTGCTTTTAACACTGAGGCATCGGAAAGTCGCTGATTATTTTTATTCAAAGTGGAACCTTATCGTTGTCAGTTTGGGCCAGGAGAAAAAATAATACATGTAATCATTTTAGATCTAATAAGGTTAGAAATTGTGTCAAAATAACTCTAGCTACAGCTACAAAAATGTATTGACTGGGATAATCTGTTTAGGGCATATTCTCGCCCAGAGTAGTTATCTCGGGTTTGTTTGGGCGAGGAGTGTGCCCAGTGGCCAGTAAGTGCCCTGTTTATCTACTCTGCATTGCACTACTGCTTCTGCCTGCACACGTGTGTGTGTCTGGGATTCTGGGATAGGTCCCATGGGCTGAAGGACCACACATGCAGGGAACGTGAACTCGGAGCTCACACCAGTTTGTCCATGAAAAAAAGGGGAAAAAACAGGAAAACGTATCCAGCAGTGTCCAGAGTCACTATTACCTAGAAACTGCAGAGGAGAGCTGCTGACTCTAGTCCTTTAAGAAGTTAGGAAGGTAATATAACGATGCAGTTTGAATCAGAATTTTATAGTGCAGAAACATAATGTGCAAACTACAGTCACATAACCACTATGTTGATAAGCAGTGCATTTTGTTTATGGCACCACAATTTTATCATTTAAAGCTGTCATGATTTCACTCTTTATAACAACAAGCCACTGTATCATACAGAGAAGTGAGGGAATTACTTTGGCGGTTTTACATCCGTGGTTCACAGTGATTCCACCTGCATCCAGTTGTTCTTCCTATACTTTACAATGTAGCAAACATTTAGTAAACTTCATTTTGCTAATTAGAATTAAATAACAAATTTAAGATTATTTATAGTCCAATTAAACTTCAGTCAATATAGTAAATTGCTGCAATAAAATAACAGATCCTTTTAGTCATGATTGTAATAATACTTTTTGAAAATGTGAGTAATTCAGATACATTTCAACAATATTGCCATGCATAAATAGAATTAGAAAAATTTCAACATAACAGCCTGAAAGCAGAGGGACAGAGGGAGGAAGGAAGGGAGAGAGAGAGGGAGCGAAGGGAGGGAGAGAGGGAGGGAGAGAGGGAGGGAGAGAGGGAGAGAGGGAGAGAGGGAGAGAAGGAGAGAGGGAGAGAGAGTAATGTGGAGCGGTCTGTTGAAATTTGACTCACAGGCTTGCACTCTTGCTTCTCTCTCAGGGACTCCCCTACTTGGCTGGGACTTAATTGTGTCCCCGATATAAACAAGGGGGTTAGTGTGAGAGAGGCCCGGCAGCTGAGGGGCTCAACCAGAGGGGCAGACTGGGGATTGAGTTCAGAGAGAGAGGACTTAACGCAGAAACTGATATAAAAATATGTGGGAGAGTTGGGGAAACAGACAAGCAGAGGGAAATAGAGTGAAGAGTTAATGGCTCCTAAAGTAATGAGGAAAAGGGTAGGAGAGAAATGTACAGTTCAATTGGTCGTAAATTAACAAATGTCAGACTTTGGGGCGGGAAAGAAAGGGTATTTTTGGTCATTTGCGGGCACTTATTCTTGTGTAACACTGACCATTTATTACAACAAATACGGTAGCCCACACTCGGCATGACAATGCCACGATTCACTGAATTATATGTACTGAACAAAAATATAAAAGCAACATGCCACAATTTCAACGATTTTACTGAGTTACAGTTCATAAGCCCACCCACTGGGGAGCCAGGCCCAGCCAAACAGAATTAGTTTTACCCCACAAAAGGGCTTTATTACAGACATAAATACTCCTCAGTTTCATAAGCTGTCCGGGTGGCTGGTCTCAGATGATCCCGCAGGTGAAGAAGCCGGATGTGGAGGTCCTGCTCTGGCGTGGTTACATGTGGTCTGCGGTTGAGCGGCTGGTTGGACGTATTGCCAAATTCTCTAATATGACGTTGGAGGCGGCTTATGGTCGAGAAATTAACATTACATTTTTACGCGCTACGTGGTTTAGTACTCGGCGGTCCCGTTCTGTGAGCTTGTGTGGGTCATCACTTCGTGGCTGAGCCGTTGTTGCTCCTAGACTGTGTTTCCACTTCACTATAATAGCACTTACAGTTGACAGGGCCAGCTCTAGCAGGGCAGAAATTTGACAAACTGACGATGCCACGTTGAAGGTCACTGAGCTCTTGAGTAAGGCCATTCTACGGCCAATGTTTGTCTATGGAGATTGCATGACTGTGTGATCGATGGACATTCCTGCAGTCAGCATGCCAATTGCACGCTCCCTCAAAACATTCCAGCAGTCAGCATGCCAATTCCACGCTCTCACAGAGACATCTGTGGCGTTGTGTTGTGTGACAAAACTGCACATTTTAGAGTAGCCTTTTATTGTCCCCAGCACAAGGTGCACCTCTGTAATGATCATGCTGTTTAATCAGCTTCTTGATATGCCACACCTATTAGGTGGATGGATTATCTTGTCAAAGGAGAGATGCTCACTAAGAGGGATGTAAACAAATTTGTGCTCAAATTTTTTTACATTTCTGGGATCTTTTATTTCAGCTCATGAAACATGGGACCAACACATTAACATGTTACCTTCATATGTTCAGTATATATACCCTATATACAGTGGGGAGAACAAGTATTTGATACACTGCCGATTTTGCAGGTTTTCCTACTTAGAAAGCATGTAGAGGTCTGTACTTTTTATCATAGGTACACTTCAACTGTGAGAGACGGAATCTAAAACAAAAATCCAGAAAATCACTTTGTATGATTTTTAAGTAATTCATTTTCATTTTATTGCATAACATAAGTATTTGATACATCAGAAAAGCAGAACTTAATATTTGGTACAGAAACCTTTGTTTTCAATTACAGAGATCATACGTTTCCTGTAGTTCTTGACCAGGTTTGCACACACAGCAGGGATTTTGGCCCACTCCTCCATACAGACCTTCTCCAGATCCTTCAGGTTTCGGGGCTGTTGCTGGGCAATACGGACTTTCAGCTCCCTCCAAAGATTTTCTATTGGGTTCAGGTCTGGAGACTGGCTAGGCCACTCCAGGACCTTGAGATTCTTCTTACGGAGCCACTCCTTAGTTGCCCTGGCTGTGTGTTTCGGGTGATTGTCATGCTAGAAGACCTAGCCACGACCCATCTTCAATGCTCTTACTGAGGGAAGGAGGTTGTTGGCCAAGATCTCGCGATACATGGCCCCATCCATCCTCCCCTCAATACGGTGCAGTCGTCCTGTCCCCTTTGCAGAAAAGCATCCCCAAAGAATGATGTTTCCACCTCCATGCTTCACGGTTGGGATGGTGTTCTTGGGGTTGTACTCATCCTTCTTCTTCCTCCAAACACGGCGAGTGGAGTTTAGACCAAAAAGCTCTATTTTTGTCTCATCAGACCACTTGACCTTCTCCCTTTCCTCCTCGGGATCATCCAGATGGTCATTGGCAAACTTCAGATGGGCCTGGACATGCGCTGGCTTGAGCAGGGGGATCTTGCGTGCGCTGCAGGATTTTAATCCATGACGGCGTAGTGTGTTACTAATGATTTTCTTTGAGACTGTGGTCCCAGCTCTCTTCAGGTCATTGACCAGGTCCTGCCGTGTAGTTCTGGGCTGATCCCTCACCTTCCTCATGATCATTGATGCCCCACGAGGTGAGATCTTGCATGGAGCCCCAGACCGAGGGTGATTGACCGTCATCTTGAACTTCTTCCATTTTCGAATAATTGCGCTTACAGTTGTTGCCTTCTCAGTAAGCTGCTTGCCTATTGTCCTGTAGCCCATCCCAGCCTTGTGCAGGTCTACAGTTTTATCCCTGAAGTCCTTACACAACTCTCTGGTCTTGGCTATTGTGGAGAGGTTGGAGTCTGTTTGATTGAGTGTGTGGACAGGTGTCTTTTATACAGGTAACGAGTTCAAACAGGTGCAGTTAATACAGTTAATGAGTGGAGAACAGGAGGGCTTCTTAAAGAAAAACTAACTGGTCTGTGAGAGCCAGAATTCTTACTGGTTGGTAGGTGATCAAATACTTATGTCATGCAATAAAATGCAAATTAATTACTTAAAAATCATACAATGTGATTTTCTGGATTTTTGTTTTAGATTCCGTCTCTCACAGTTGAAGTGTACCTATGATAAAACATTACAGACCTCTACATGCTTTGTAAGTAGGAAAACCTGCAAAATCAAATACTTGTTCCCCCCACTGTGTATATATATATATATATATATATATATATATATATATATATATATATATATACACAGTGGATTCGGATATTTCAGCCAAATCCAAAATTAGTGGATTCGGATATTTCAGCCAAATCCGTTGCTGACAGGTTTATAGAATTGAGGAAACACAGTCATGCAATCTCCGTACACAGTAGAATGGCCTTACTGAAGAGCTCAGTGACCTTCAACGTGGCACCGTGATAGAATACCACTTTTCCAACAAGTCAGTTTGTCAAATTTCTGCCCTGCTATAGCTTTCCCGGTCAACTGTAAGTGCTGTTATAGTGAAGTGGAAACGTATAGGAGTAACAACAGCTCAGCTGCGAAGTGATAGGCCAAACAAGCTCACAGAACGGTACCGCCGAGTGCTGAACCACGAAGCGCGTAAATATCATCTGTCCTCGGTTGCAAAACTCACTACCGAGTTCCAAACTGCCTCTGGAAGTAACATCAGCAAAATAGCTGTTCGTCGGGAGCTTCATGAAATGTGTTTCTATGGCCAAGCAACCGCACACAAGCCCAAGATTACCATGTGCAATGCCAAGCGTTGGCTGGAGTGGTGTAAAGCTCGCCGCCATTGGGACTCTGGAGCAGTAGAAACGCGTTCTCTGGAGTGATGAATCTCGCTTCACCATCTGGCAGTCCGACGGACGAATCTGGGTTTGGCGGATCCCAGGAGAACGCTACCTTCCCCAATGTATAGTGCCATCTGTAACGTTTGGTGGAGGAGAAATAATGGTCTGGGGTTGTTTTTCATGGTTCTGGCTAGGGCCCTTGGTTCCAGTGAAGGGAAATCTTAATGCTACAACATATAATGACATTCTAGATGATTCTGTGCTTCCAACTTTGTGGTAACAGTTTGGGGAAGGCCCTTTCCTGTTTCAGCATGACAATGCCCCAGTGCACAAAGCAAGGTCCATACAGAAGTGGTTTGTTAAGATCAGTGTGGAAGAACTTGACTGGCCCTCACAGAGCCCTGACCTCAACCCCATCTATCACCTTTGGGATGAATTGGAACCCCGACTGCGAGCAAGACCTAATCGCCCAACATCAGTACCCGACATCACTAATGCTCTTGTGGCTGAATGGAAGCAAGTCCCTGCAGCAATGTTCCGACTTCTAGTGGAAAGCCTTCCCAGAAGAGTAGAGGATGTTATAGCAGCAAAAGGGGGACCAACTCCATATTGATGCCCATGATTTTGGAATGAGATGTTCGTTGAGCAGGTGTCTACATACATTTTGGTCATGTAGTGTATTTATATATAAAAATCTGTTGAAACATTTAATGTGACAGGGACCTATAAAAAAATACAATATAATAATTCAGCTATTTTTATCTATCTAAGCTTTTGTCTAACATTTCCGGAATTCTAAGCTTTTTAGTCAGGCTGGCATGCTGAGATTTGTCAGTAAACTAGCTCCTGAGGGGGGCTCCAGTACCAGACAGTTGTCCTTGGCCCTGGCTCCACAGAGGTGAAAACTCTCTGAACATCTCTTTCACAGATGCTCCTCTCTAACAGATTCGTTCCAGTAAATGGACATTCTGGCGTTTGATTTCATTATCAGTGATCCCTGCTTAGAGCCCCCTAGCTTATATCTCTCTCCCTCTCTCAGAAAACCCCTTTCACATGCTGGGGATCTGTACCATTTAATTTTGTTTCCAACTTGGCCCAAAAAGTGTGAAAAGACACATTTGTAAAGTTTTGAAATGTGCCTTTTCAGATGTCAAAAGACACTTGGAACATGCCTCTAATATATGTTATAAAACGAATCAAAATCACTACATGCTAAAGGGAACATTAATACGTTGAGGGAACAGGACATATCTGAAGTGTCTGTTAATATATCACAGAGGCTTGTTACTGCCTGTTCCCTTGGCTGTCCATGTACTATCCACATCATATGAGGCATAACAAATGAGCTGGAAGCTAGAGAGCTGTCTCTCTTAAGTTTGCCAAAGAGGCTGGGGCTGCTGGATGGGGATACATTGGAGACAGGGCTACATGAGGCTACATATCCTCATAGCCTGATCTTTATTTGTCTTATACCCAGCCCTCTGTGTCAAATTCATACCACATGATTGGAATTATGCTTTTGTTGTTCCCATGACTATTACTAAAATACCACTACACCTCTCACCAATAGCTTGTACTACTTCTACAAAATTAGTACTACTGCAATTATCGTTACTTCTTCTAGCATTTTATCACCGTTACTCTCTTACATTTTCAGATAAACAGAGTTTACTGTGTGTGCAATTATTAATACTGTTAGTTATAATTAGCCATTCATAATTAATAAGGAATAAAATATCAGAATACATGTACACGTTTTGTGTGATAACATGTTGCCCTGTACCACGTGCACTGCTTTTATACTGAAGTATGTGGTCGAATGATATACTACATGAAATACCGAATTTACTGATGAACTGCAAAACTTTTCTACAAGTTGTTGGGCTATTTCAGCAATGGGATATGAGAGTTCCCAGGAAATTTGATATTTCACGTGGCATGCTATTTCAGCCATGCTGCCCTCTAGACTGGGACAAATTGTGTCTTGGGCAGCTGCCAGGGTGTTAAATGCCCAATTTCAGTCCATAGCTATTTAGGCTGCAATCATAGAAGGTTGAGTCAGTCTCAGCACTTTGTTCCACATCCATTTTGTTTTCCCGCATGACAGCTAAATGATGGCTGATGGGCTGATGTAGACTCCCAAAACTTGTGTCAGTCACGGACTGTGTGTCCCACGACCTTGACCTCTCTGCTGATGACCTGTATGGGGGATTAGGGACCTGGAAATACAGATGTGACATCATACTGAACTGAACCCTGGGATTACAGCAGGACCAGGACTGGGAACAGGTCTTGATTTATATGGAGTTTTCACGTGTGTAGTTAGTACAGTGAGGGAAAAAAGTACTTGATCCCTTGCTGATTTTGTACGTTTGCGCCCTGACAAAGAAATGATCAGTCTATAATTTTAATGGTAGGTTTATTTGAACAGTGAGAGAAAAAAATAAAATAATAAAATACAGAAAAACGCATGTCAAAAATGTTATAAAATGATTTGCATTTTAATGAGGGAAATAAGTATTTGACCCCTCTGCAAAACATGACTTAGTACTTGGTGGCAAAACCCTTGTTGGCAATCACAGAGGTCAGACGTTTCTTGTAGTTGGCCACCAGGTTTGCACACATCTCAGGAGGGATTTTGTCCCACACCTCTTTGCAGATCTTCTCCAAGTTATTATGGTTTCGAGGCTGATGTTTGGCAACTCGAACCTTCAGCTCCCTCCACAGATTTTCTATGGGATTAAGTTCTGGAGACTGGCTAGGCCACTCCAGGACCTTAATGTGCTTCTTCTTGAGCCACTCCTTTGTTGCCTTGGCCTTGTGTTTTGGGTCATTGTCATGCTGGAATACCCATCCACGACCCATTTTCAGTGCCCTGGCTGAGGGAAGGAGGTTCTCACCCAAGATTTGACGGTACATGGCCCCGTCCATCGTCCCTTTGATGCGGTGAAGTTGTCCTGTCCCCTTAGCACAGGGGTGTCAAACTCAAATACCCAGTGGGCCAAAATGTAAAACCTGAACAAAGTCGCGGGCCAACATTGAACAAATGAACCTTTTAATATGGACCCAAACAAGTTTTGCTTTAACATTGAATATGGAACAAGCATCGCTTATTACCATACAATATATAATTTAATAGTGGAGACATGCAAAATCGAATTTCAAATGAAAAAACACATCAATGGCATTCATTTATTAAATAAATAAAATTTTAATAAAAATCGTATGCCTCTTTTCTATTTGCAGCCTTCTGATTTAAATACCAAAATAAACTTTTTCCACTGGCTAATAATTTTACAAATAAAATGATAATAAATCAATCAACCATTCAAGCCCATGCCTTGTAGCAAGAAAAAGTGCACAAAGAAAACGTTAATTATTGCACACTGATCTAATCTGATGTGCCCAAGCCAGATACCTGGCATCTCTTCTTGGATGCTAGTTCATCAATGTCTGGGCTCAGGCTCTGAGCTGAAGAAATCCTCAGTATCGAGCGAAGGTGTTCATCAGTCAGACGTCTCCTGTGAGTTGTTTTGGTCATCTTCAACGAGGAGAAAAGTTGCTCGCATAGATAAGTGCTGCCGAACATGGAGAGCATCTGAGCAGCTTGGGTGCGGAGCTGAGGCATTGTGTCTGGGATGAACCGTGGAAACTGTGCGGCGCCCACAGCATCATACTTTGACTTCAGCGTGTCGTTGCACTGGAGTTCAATCAGCTCCATTTGGATATTGGTTGGTGCATTTTCCACATCAACTGCGAAGGGATTACTAAGCAGTTCAAACCTACATTTCTGGACATCGAAGTCGGCAAATTGCCGGCTAAACTCAACGGCGAGAACACTGAGTTTTTCAGCAAACTGTGCGCATGGGAACACGGCGGTAGAGATCTGCGCTTTTATGGTTTGGCAGCAGGGAAAATGGCAAGGGTTTCCTTGCAGCATCTGATTCTCCCACAGGCACAGTTTAGTTTTAAAGGCCCTCACTGCAGCGTACATGTCTGTGATGATGCGCCCCCGCCCCTGAAGCTGCAGGTTCAGCGCATCGAGATGGCTCGAGATGTCACAGAGAAAGGCCAGCTCACACAGAAACTTTTGCTCCCGGAGCTCTGCTGTATCCTTCCCTTTGGTTTCCAGGAATTGACATATTTCCTCACGCAGCTCGAAACATCTGTTCAGTACTTTTCCTCTGCTTAGCCATCTCACCTCTGTGTGATACGGCATGTTTGCGTATTCTGAACCACACTCCTCTAGAAAAAATGTAAACTGGCAGTGATTCAGACCTTTGGCTCTTATAAAGTTAACTACCTGTGTTACTGTGGTCATAACACGTTCCATCTTTAGGGCTTTGGCACACAGTGATTCCTGATGTATGATGCAGTGGTAAACAGTTAGCTCACATGCACAGTTCTCTTCCCGCATCTTCTCCCGAACCATGCCCACCAGTCCACTCTTTTTACCGCACATCGCTCATTTACATTTACATTTAAGTCATTTAGCAGACGCTCTTATCCAGAGCGACTTACAAATTGGTGCATTCACCTATAATATCCAGTAGAACAACCACTTTACAATAGTGCATCTAAATCTTTTAAAGGGGGGGGGGGTTAGAAGGATTACTTTATCCTATCCCAGGTATTCCTTAAAGAGGTGGGGTTTCAGGTGTCTCCGGAAGGTGGTGATTGACTCCGCTGTCCTGGCATCGTGAGGGAGCTTGTTCCACCATTGGGGTGCCAGAGCGGCGAACAGTTTTGACTGGGCTGAGCGGGAACTGTGCTTCCTCAGAGGTAGGGAGGCGAGCAGGCCAGAGGTGGATGAACGCAGTGCCCTTGTTTGGGTGTAGGGCCTGATCAGAGGCCTGATCTGTCGTTAATCCAACGAGTTTATCCCATGGCAGCTTTATTTCAGTTACACATTTGGAAACCTCCTCAAAGATTTCCTTTCCTGTGGTTGTGCCATGCATTGATTTGAATCCCAATAGCTCCTCCGTAACACACAGATTTGAGTCCACTCCACGGATGAAGAATGACAGCTGAGCAGTATCAGATGCATTGCAGCTCTCATCCACAGCGAGGGAGAACGCAACGAAATCTTTTCCCTTTTCCATCAGCTGGTCATACAGATTGGTGGCAAGATCACATGTGCGATCAGCTACTGTGTTCCTGCTCAGGCTCACGTTTGAAAATGCTTGCTTTTTCTCTGGGCATACGAGGTCACAAACTTTCATCATGCACTTTTTCACGAACTCTCCCTCATTAAAGGGCCGGGCTGATTTTGCGATCTCTGCTGCCACTATATAACTAGCCTTTACAGCAGCCTCACTTTGTGATGTGGCTTTTTTGAACATATTCTGTTGTGAAACCAAACTTCTTTTCATCTCCTCTACTTTCTGGCTCCTTTGAGTCATGTCCAGGTCCTTGTATTTGTCATGGTGTTTCGTTTCATAGTGTCGTCTAATGTTGTACTCCTTACTTACAGCCACGTTGACTCCACAAACAAGACAAACAGGTTTGTCTTTTACATATGTAAACAGATATTCTGCCTCCCACTTGTCCAGAAAGCTCCTGTTTTCTGCCTTTCTTTTCGCCATTTTTGGGAAGGGATAGCGCGCTGACAGTTGTAGCGTCTATGTTGCTATGACTACTGTCACAGAGGAAAGGGCGTTTCCGGGTCCTGTCCTGATTGGCGCGCGAAAACAACAGCAGAGCATTATGGGATTCGTAGTATTAGCGGTGAATGCGCTGTATAATACCGGCGGGCCAGCTCTAGTAGTAATTTGGTATTGTCTCAAGGGCCAAATATAATTACCCAGCGGGCCAAATTTGGCCCGCGGGCCAGAGTTTGACACCCATGCCTTAGCAGAAAAACACCCCCAAAGCATAATGTTTCTACCTCCATGTTTGACGGTGGGGATGGTGTTCTTCGGGTCATAGGCAGCATTCCTCCTCCTCCAAACACGGCGAGTTGAGTTGATGCCAAAGAACTCCATTTTAATCTTCACCCAGTTGTCCTCTGAATCATTTAGATGTTCATTGGCAAACTTCAGACGGGCATGTATATGTGCTTTCTTGAGCAGGGGGACCTTGCGGGCGCTGCAGGATTTCAGTCCTTCACGGCGTAGTGTGTTACCAATTGTTTTCTTGGTGACTATGGTCCCAGCTGCCTTGAGATCATTGACAAGATCCTCCCGTGTAGTGAGGCTGATTCCTCACCGTTCTCATGATCATTGCAACAGCTTGGTGAGATCTTGCATGGAGCCCCAGGCCGAGGGAGATTGACAGTTCTTTTGTGTTTCTTCCATTTGCAAATAATCGCACCAACTGTTGTCATCTTCTCACATCCTTGGAGAGCTCTTTGGTCTTGGCCATGGGGGAGAGTTTGGAATCTGATTGATTGATGGCTTCTGTCTTTTATACAGGTAACAAACTGAGATTAGGAGCGGTCCCTTTAAGAGTGTGCTCTTAATCTCAGTTCGTTACCTGTATAAAAGACACCTGGGAACCAGAAATCTTTCTGATTGAGAGGGGGTCAAATACTTATTTCCCTCATTAAAATGCAAATCAATTTATAACATTTTTGACATGCATTTTTCTGTATTTTTTTGTTGTTATTCTGTCTCTCACTGTTCAAATAAACCTACCATTAAAATTATAGACTGATCATTTCTTTGTCAGTGGGCAAATGTACAAAATCAGCAGGGGATCAAATACTTTTTTCCCTCACTGTAGGTGGCCCAAACATATATTTTGTAAAATCTGAATTCCCATGGATGATTTTCAGAACGTGATTCTGATTTGATTCTATCTCGATTAGATTTGATCAACAAATGTAATTATCTGACATTGTGTGTGTGTTTGGGTAAGTGTCTGTTTGAATGTGTGTCGGGGCTAGTGTCGGGCTCATCTAATTGAACAATTCAAATACATTATAGTAAAACGCCACTGTGTGAAAATCCTAAGCACCAGCAGTAGGGTTGTTTTACAAGTCACCCCAAGCACAGCAGTAGCATACTGTCTATGTCCATCACCAAAGTGCCCCCATAGCGCCCAACTGGCATACAGCCTGACTCATGGTAATAGAGATACTATTAACAGTCCCAAGTATCAAAGACAGTCCCGGGAATAGCCTAGTGCTTATCTCCACTGCTAAGGGGCTACAGTGGGCTGGCCCAAAGTCCCCTCTAGAGCTGGGGTTGGTTTGGGGGCAGAGGGAGGGGAAGAGAGGGGGATGGAGGGAGGGATGGAGGTGTGGGGTAATGACAGCAGCTACCCACAGCTCCTCTACAGGCTGTAATGACAGGCAGTTTGGGGTGCTCCCCTACCAGGCTGAAGATGAAAGCTAATGCCTCCTCCTCGCCAATTGTGTAACACCAGCTTTCACATAGACCTCACAGGGAATTCTACAAAGTCAACAAGAGCAAGATTTCAAAGAACTGTGAAGAAGATAGGAAAGGAAACGTTTCACAAACTTTATGGGGTCAATTTGGTTATTAATACATGACGGTTTGTGCTTTGTCAGTTATAATACAAATGTAGAGCCACTCACTTTTTGTCCTGTTTCTTGTCTTGTTTGTTTATCCATTAAGGCAAATGTTATCTTTTAAGTCAGATGTTAATTTTAGTGTAAAATAAAGCTGTTAAAATATTTAATGAAAATCTAAAGATTTTTTGTGAAGATAGGCAACATCTATAGTTTATTTCGTGAAGAAATATGAATCAATGTTAATTTGTGATGCATCGTCACATCAATGATAATACATAATGATTAGTGATGTTCAAAAGAGGGTTTGGGTCAAGTATTAGGTGTTTAAGTTAACAATGATTGTATCTTGGATGTTGACAAAGGCATTTGCCCTCTACTTGAGAACACTTGAGCCCCAGTCAGTTATTACTAAAGAGGGTCTTTCAAACAACCTCTCTGCTCCCCATTGCTTTTCAAACCATCTCTCTCTCTCTCATTTATATCTTGTCTCCTTCTGCAGTTGCTCTTGTGATCCTCTCCAACCCTAAAGCCTGCTGAGAGAAGGGATTTAACAACAGGCAGGGACTGGTGACAAGACCATCTCCATCTCACCCACTACCCCACTGGGGCCTCAGCCGTACTCCCGGGGAGAACCGGGAGAAGCCCCCCAATACTAAACTCCATTCAACATAACAACTTTATGTTGTTTAGACCATGAGAGATGTAGGGATTAATAGAGAGTGAATGTCAATGACAACGGATTGATAGGGATAGGGCACCATTTACAGCGTGTGTGAGTGTGTGTGCAAGCGTGCGTGTTTGTGAGTGTGTTGGGGAAGGCGCATCTGGTCTTCATTAGTGGGGGAGTGGTGACAGGAGGTCACTCCCTCAAATCACCCTTGTCCACAGCATCAGACCATTCAGACCCTCCTTGGCACTGATGCCTGTTGGGGAGTGAACCTGTCTCTCACGTGCCTGTTTAGAGTCCAACTTGCTCCATTATTATAGGATCTACCGCTACCTTAGGGACAGCACTTAACTGTTATTATTATTGCTTAAAAATGATCTATAAGGTCCTTCAGTCGAGCAGTGATTCAACCACAAAGACCAGGTAGGCTTTCCAATGCCTCGCAAAGAAAGGCACCTATTGGTAGATGGGTAAAAAATAAACAAAGCAGACATTGAATACCCCTTTAAGCATGGTGACGTTATTAATTACATTTTGCATGGTGTATCAATACATCCATCCAGTCACTTCAAAGATGCAGGTGTCCTTCCTATCTCGGTTGCCGGACAGGAAGGAAACCGCTTAGGGATTTCACCATGAGGCAAATTGTCACGTGTGGTCCCTTTCTGGCCACCAGGCTGATCGTTGTGGCGCACACCTGTCACCATCGTTACGCACATTATGACACTCACCTGGACTCCATCACCTCCTTGATTACCTTCCCTATATATGTCCCTCCCTTTGGTTCCTTCCCCAGGCGTCATTGTTTCTGTTTCAGTTTCCTGTCTGTGCGTTGTTCGTGCTTCTTGTTTTGTATTATGTTTTCATTTATTTATTAAAACACTCATTCTCTGAACTTGCTTCCCGACTCTCAGCACACATCGTTACACCAATGGTGACTTTAAAACAGTTACAGAGTTTAATGGCTTTGCTTGGAGAAAACTGAGATTGGATCAACAACACCGTAGTTTCTCCACAATACTAATCTAATTGACAGAGTGAAAGTTAGGAAGGCTGTACAGAATAAAATATTACAGAACATGCACCCTGTTTGCAATAAGGCACTAAAGTAAGACTGCAATGTGGGAAAGCAATACACTTGTTGTCCTGAATATAAAGTGTTATATTTGGGGCAAATCCAATACAACACATCACTGAGTACCACTCTCCATATTTTCAAGCATAGTGGTGGCTGCATTATGTGTATGCTTCAAAAGAGGTTGGTGGCACCTTCATTTGGGAGAACGGGCTCGTGGTAATGACTGGAATGGATTTAGTGGAATGGTATCAAATACGTCAAACTCATGGTCTCCAAGTGTTTGAGGCCATTCCATTTGCTCCGTTCTAGCCATTGTACCTCCTGTTGTATGAGTGTAATCCTTAATAAGCACTGGGGAATTTTTCAGGATAAAACAATTCATGGAATGGAGCTAAGCACAGGCAAAATCCTAGAGGAAAACTTGAGTCAGTCTGATGTCCACCAGACACTGGGAGATGAATTCACCTTTCAGCAGGACAATAACCTAAAACAGAAGGCCAAATCTACACTGGAGTTGCTTACCAAGAAAACAGTGAATGTTCCTGAGTGGCTGAGTTAGTTTTGACTTAAATCTGCTTGAAGATTTATGGCAGGACTTGAAAATGGTGTTTAGCAATGATCAACAACCAATTTGACAGAGCTTGAAGAATTTTGAAAAAAATAAATGTCCAAATATTGTACAATCCAGGTGTGCAAAGCTCTTAGAGACTTACCCAGAAGGATTCACAGCTGTAATCACTACCAAAGGTGAGTCTAATAAGGCTGTGAATACTTATGTAAATTATATATTTAATGTGTTTCCTTTTCAATAAGTGTGCTAACATTTCTAAAAACATGTTTTTACTTTGTCATGATTGGTATTGTGTGTCGATGGGTGTGGGGGTAAAAGTATTTCATATATTTTCAGGCTGTAACACAACAAAATGTGGAGTAAGTCAAGGGGTATGAATACTTTCTGAAGGCATTGTGATCCATAAAATTAATTTAAATGCATTTTTCAACCTTGAAACAAACGCGTCATACCTTCGGAGTGTCCTAAAGCCCAGCTTTGTCTATGTCCCACTGCATTTCTTCCATATATGCATAGAAAACTCTTGATTCCCAGAAGGAATAATAATTTGAAAAATGACACCAGCTAATTCGAGCTAAATTGTTCCAAAAAACGACTTAAAATTTGCAATGATAGGTTGAAAGGTGAAGCATCTCATCTAGTCCATGAGCCAGACCCCCACATTTTCTTCGTTATACCTTCTTGGCTCTGTTATACTAATCCTTGAATTCATAAATCTATTTAGTTATATTTAGCATTGGTCATTTGCTACCAAGACTCTTAGCACAGATTCAAACTTGCTTCTTGTTTTAACTGTGTTCACACAAATTGTCACAGTAAGGGGGCCGATCTCTCATATGTTCAGATCTGGCTGGAACACAGCTAAAAAAAGGAAGCAGGACATTTTTAATCTGTGGTTTAGCAATTTAGGAAATTAGCTTACTAATGTTTAATTTGTGAAAATAAATGTATATATGAATTAACGATGGAGAACAATACATGTACAGCTAGCGTAGGAATTCCACTTTAAACCTATCATTTACTAACTGATTTAGCAAATTTTATGTAAGCCTAGTTTTATTCTAACAATTGTGGTAGAATTTCAACAACGAAAAATCTCACCAAAGGAAAGAAGAGATGGATCTAAATCTGTGGTAAGTTTTTATAAATAACCAATGCATAGTGCAATGATTGAACAGGTCAGATAGGTAACTCATGATTTCTCCTCCTGTTAAGGCAGCTATTCTCACATCCATTTAGTGTGACATTGAGCCAACCACCTCACATCGGTTATCATGGTCAGACAGTAGCAGAAAGCCACTCCATTAAATGGAGGCTAAATATTTACAAAGGGTTTAGGGGTGGCTTGGATTGGGGTGAAAGTTTAATGTTCAAAAAGGCTAGTTAGAAAGTGTGTGTGTGTTTTCCTGTTAGTGGTCGAAAATGTGTGTAGGTGACCTATATTTGTTTGCATACCTCTCTTCCTTCACCAATACGTTTGTTTTCAAAATGAACAG
The DNA here is from genome assembly GCF_901001165.1 of Salmo trutta. Lineage (NCBI taxonomy): Eukaryota > Metazoa > Chordata > Actinopteri > Salmoniformes > Salmonidae > Salmo > Salmo trutta. The sequence continues at coordinate 30,689,119 of NC_042977.1, read as the reverse complement.
AATTTAATATTCATTGGACAATGATTCGCCTCCTAAATTACTACAGGTGTGTAATCTTAATTTGATCACTCTGTTTTCGCAGATCATTTTCCTGCGCGGCAGGAAATGCAAACTTGTAGTGTATTCAAGGTCTAAAAAGGATCTAATGTTTGTAATTTCCACTTTAACGTTTCAGACCTGATTTGGCCCAACACATTTTTTGAACAACCCTTAGAAATATGTCCATTAATTATTATCCACATAATAATTAACTTTCTTGTTGCTGCAGGAGTATTTTCTTGCTGTGCAATCTGGCCTCAGATCAAAATGAAATTTTACTAAAATCCATGCCACTCCATTTAGTATGATATGTTACTTTATGTTAGGTTACATTACATTGGCCTACAGTACAAATGGAATAGCAGTCGTTCAATATAATACGAATTGTGGGACATATAGTATACTACGTCTTGATCGCATTTGACCTGTTTAGTATGATATATTACTACTTCGATTGCTTTATGATATGCTATGTTAGGTTAGGGGTTAAGGTTAGGGTTAGGTTTAGGAGTTAGGTTAAAGGGTTAAGGTTAGGGACAGGGATAGCTAACATGCTAAGTAACTGCAAAGTAGCTAAAAATGTGCAAGTAGTTGTGAAGTTCCTAATTAGCTCAAATGCTATAGTTGTCCGTGATGAGATTTGAACACACAACCTTTGGGTTGCTAGACATTCATGTTACAGTATATGTGGCTCAGTTGGTAGAGTATGACACTTGCAATGCCAGGGTTGTGTGTTCATTTCCCACAGGGGACCAGTATTGAAAACAAAAATGTATTTCACTCCCTCTGGGTAAGAGAGTCTGCTAGAATTTATAAGTCAACTTAAACAACCCCCCGCCTTTTCTTTTGATCTATTGTCCGTACCAAATGTAACATATCATACTAATTTCAATGTCCCGGATTTACGTTTACTATGTTATAACAAAAAGTAATGTAACCTAACGTAAAGTAACATACAATACTAAATGGAGTGGCACGGATTTTATTAAAATATAATACGTTTTGCTCTGAGACCAGGCTGTGCTGTGAGAAACTGGTGAAATTAAGTTAGTACATCTGTACAGGATAATAATCCACAAACCATTTAAAAACTGGTTTAGTTAAATCCCAAGTCAATTATTTAACCCAGCCTTCACTCAACCCCCCCACACCCCCCACCACTATCCCTCTCACTGACCACCTCCCATGCCCGCCACCACTCCCCCATGCTCTGGTCAGATTTACAGCAAACCGTGTGTGTTCCACCATATTTGTGAAATCCCCATACGTCATGCTCGCCCCCACCCCACTCGGCTTCTTTGAACCCTGCCACTGGCTTGAGAGCACCCATAAATCGGGCACACTCACAGAGGAGGACCCTCTTTACATAGGAGCCTCATAGCTGAACTATACCACAACTAAATTAGTTGAGCCCAGCGATTTGTCAAAACTCCTGTCCCTCTGTAATAAATTACTCTGGAGAGAGAGTGGAGAGGGCTGAGGCATTCTGTACGTCATTTGCATTTCAAATAAAGATGGGTTCCATTTGGATTGTGTCAGTGATGGTTAATAACAAGAGTATCCTGTTTAAAGGTCTGTCAGAGGCAAGCCTGCCTGACAACCAGGGTCATGTCAGGAATGTTTTTCTTTTAGATTTTTTGAAATGTTCACATTAATATAGTTTAAGCATTGACTAAGCAAAACTCCCAAAAAACAAGAAATAAAACATTTTGGCATTCATTTTGGCATGAATTAATTTCACATTAATCATTGTAATCTATAGTGAAATGTTTCAATATCACACTGTATGGGACATAGTAGAACAAATATGGAGTGTTCTGTTATGACATTACATCTAGAACATTTTGTTATAATATATTTCCTGACCTCCATAGTTTTTCTTAACTAAAAGTGAAATGAGCTTAGAGGATTCTGGGAAAGTGGGGAGAGCTGTCCCATCAGAAGCCTGAGTAACTGTTCGTTATGACTTTGAGTTCTCTTTGCACTTACAGTGACCCTTCGCTACCCCTACTTACCTCTGTAACAGTTCATTGGCTCAACACCACGTTTTCTTTTTCTTTCCCATTCCACCTTCTTATTCTCTTTCTCTCTGCTTGTTCCTTAGTCACCATTAAGCCCATCTGTGAGTTTCCTGCGTCCCTGTGGTTTTTATAAGCGGGCAAAACAATAAATGTTATTCAACATAAAAATGTATCCTTTGATTGCTAAACTAGTTTTTGTCATATTTCTGAACATACATTTTTTTTTTTTTGTTGGAAGTGATTAAATTAAAGCTGTTGCTATTTCTGATGTCAATCTGGTAAGACAATATCTAAATTCAAGTTTCCCTGTAATTATTCAATCTTTCTTTTATGACAAGCAACCTCACATTGCTTCAAGAAACCTCACATGACAAGTCATGGCTATGCGATATGTGTGCACACCCTTCAGAACTAATCTTGTGGTGTTCAGGTTTTCCAGCCACATCTAATTGGGAGCCAAGATTCTTCACCCACCCCCTGTTCCTTATTCTGAGTGAGCTACTTTGTGCTAGCGGCTCAAAATTGCATCCAACTACTTAATTACTGTGTAAGAAGCAAACACAGGTGTGGAAGCCCAGCCACCACCACTGGAGCCGCCTCCACGGAAGAAGGCCACTCTTGTACTGTGGAGGCCGTCTGGGAAGGCCAGGCCCAGACCAGCTCTTTGAACTCTACCTGGCCTGTTGGGTGCCTGAGCAGAAAGAGGCATTTTAAAGGTGTGGAAATTAAATGTCCCACATCAATCATGCATTTCCACTTTTGAATTATTCAGCAGCCACCACTGCCTAACTCCTGTCTACTGCCTCGTGGATACGGGCGTGTGTACAGTGTCTGTGTTTGCCTGTGTGTGTGTGTGTGTGTTCCATCGTCCATGTGTGTGTGTGTATAGCAACGGGTAGAGAGAGGGGGCTAAATGTGGAAAAGCATCTATTTTATATGGATTGTTGGTTTGTTTGTAGCCATGGCAGCGTAAGGTGGCTACCTCCCTAGGGTAGTTAGAGCTCCAGATGTGTAGCTTGCTATGGGAGGACTCTGCAGTGCAGTGTAAGATGGGAGGGGAGGGGGCGACAGAGAGCAGCTCTCGTGGCGTCTGAATGCCACAGACAATGAGTGCTCTGTTTGGGTCGGCCACATTACTACTGCTGGTATGGATCAGGTGGCCCTGTTTTATTCCAGTTTTTTTGGCCTCATTCCCCCTGCCTGGTCTGCTTTTCTCCTTTCAGCACGTTCTTTGCATTTCTGGGGCCTGGGTGCCTGGGCGAGTGAGCCAGGCCAATGGGTTGGGTTTCACGGGGCTGGCTGTGCTGGCTGGGCTGGCTGAGAGGTCCTGTGCACTGATGGAGCACTGACTAATTGAGTGAACAAATGAGAGCACAGTTACACACACACACACAGGCGAACCTTTAAGAGAATGAACTCTGTCGGCCGGCTTCCTGTCTCTCTTTTCACTGTGCCTTTCTCTCTCTCCCTTTCTTTCTCCATTTGTCTCTCTTCCTTCCTTTCCTTCTCGCTATTCCTTCGCATTTAGTTGGCTACTGAGGATGTCATTGATTGTAATGTCTGTAATTTGTCATTGAGATAGATGTCTGTGCTTTACTCTTATTGATGTACTCATTGCAGTACACTGCACTGCAGAGTCCTCCCAAAATTTTCCCCACACATCCAGAAGGCTCGATAACAAACAATAGAAAATGTCCTTATTAAATATTTTCCAGTATACTGTAAACAGTATGAGAACCATAGGATATTAGATTTTGCATGAGGAAATTACCAAATTAAGAAAACAGGTATTATATGAAACTATGAATTATTTTGAATATATTACATGGTCTGTACTTCATGAGCTGAGAGACAAAGCCCTTTCTTGAAACATATTTTGACAGTGAAAATTCCAGTTTCTCAGGTTCAGGTTCAGAGTCCTCCAGCTCTTAGCTCTGAGCCAAAGGGAACTTTGTAGTTGTGTGTGGCCTGCACAGGAAATTAAGAAACCTCTGCAGCTTTGTGCATTTTCGTGTGCGAATTAACTTGGAAGAGTGGATTTAAACAAGAGTGGAACAGGGTTCAGCATCTGTGTGGCCAAAGTCAGCTCAGTATGTAAATACAGACATGTCTTATTTGACAGAGCAGGTTAACCCCAGAACAATGGTCGCCACAGAAATGATTTTAGGAGGTACTTAATGGTTTTCGTGTTTTTCTTCTCTTGGTTTGTCGTCGTTTTATATTTCTTTGAGCCTATGTAGAGAATATGTTAGTAGTTTTTGTCATTACACATCTTGCTGCCAATATTGACAATACAATAACAACAGCATGCACGGCTTATAAATTAATATCTTCAAAAGAAAATTACAATATTCAACATTTTAAAAAATCTGAGTAAAAAATATAAATAAACATTGAATGCATGGGAAAAATGAAAGTAAATGCAGCAATTCAAAACAAAACAATTTTCATGGATTTTTTTGGACTCGCCTGAATCCACTTGATACTTTAACATGGATTATAACTGTTATGATTACTGATACTTTCATATCAGCAGCTTGGCTTTGTTCATCCAGGGGAAAATTATAGCAGGATTAGCTGCCATTTCTGTCTGTGTCTGGGGATCTTAATACCCCTGGAGAGAAGGTTCTATTTGTTTGGGGTGGAGAGGGGAGAACAGCGGGAGTTTGAAAGTCCGAGAGAGATCCTCTTTAGTCTTGTGCAGGTTTGTGCAGTCTCTGGCTCTTTGTCCTGATGGATATCCTGCAGTCTCTCCCTCTCTCTCTCTCCCTCTCTCTCTCTCTCTCTAGTTTGAGTTATATATTTAAAATTCCTCTTAAGAGCATGTGTTACATGACTTAGCCTGAATACCAAAATGTGAAGTAGAGTGAAAAAGTAAAATAGTAAAATAATCAAGATGTATTACATTGCAATGTTATTACATGGTTGTTACAATGTAATTACAATTACAATAAGATAGGACCATATTAATGGACGCATTAATGTACATTGATGTAAGTAAACTGTTTAGTTCATGATTTTCAAAATATCCAATTCATCTGTCAATCTGCTGAATTTGTCTCATTTTCAATGAGACAATTATAATTCCTTTCCCATGTAATCACTGACTAGCCATTGTAAAGCATTTAGTAGTGTGAACGAAATGTTATGGATACTAATTAGAGAGAATCTCCGATTGCTCTGTCAGTGCACATGAAAACATTGCACAGCTAGTGTGTCCATTCTAACTCATGGTGGTACCGTGACAATATTTTCCAAATGTTTTGAGCCTAGACTTGATGCTACTCAATATTATATTTCATACAAAATGTTCAATGTTTATTACAAAAATAAAATAAAATGTTGGGCATAAACAATTCCGTTTCCAAATGTATGTGAAAGATAAGCTCTATGAACTGACCCATAAATATCACTGTATAAGTGATACGTTTTTCTCCCTCACACATTCCAAATTCTTTCCCAAAGTTCTCTCTCCTTCTTCGATAGAGGAGAGAAAACATGAGGGGATTAAGGTCAACTGAGACCTGGATCCATGAATGCTTGAAGGAGTTAAACCAAACACATTGCACTGATTCCTGCTTTCTTCCTAAGTAGGTAACCATTGTTGTAGCAGTGAAAAAAACATCCGTGAAGACTTTACAAGGGTTTGATTGAAGCTGGAGCAGCCAGGTCAAGTTCTGGCACATATCACACTCCACCTATTCTCTCTCTCTCTCTCTCTCTCTCTCTCTCTCTCTCTCTCTCTCTCTCTCTCTCTCTCTCTCTCTCTCTCTCTCCATCTCCATTTACACAGATGTTTCCCATATCAAAGGAATATAGAAAGCATTTTTCCTCAACAAGGGAGAATAAACAAAGAACTATCGGAATTGTATTATTTCTCAATTGAAGAGACCTACAACAATGTAGATTTTTGTAATGTGTCATTTATATCAAAGATTATATCTGAGGGGTGGATTTATCAAAACAACATTCCTGAGGTAGGTCGCCCCATTGTCCCTATTATTTGTAACCTTTAATTAACTAGGCAAGTCAGTAAAGAACAAATTCTTATGTTCAATGACGGCCTACCCCGGCAACACTGGGCCAGTTATGTGCCACCCTATGGGACTCCCAATCACAGCCAGATGTGATGCAGCCTGGATTCAAACCAGGTACTACAGTGACCCCTCTTACCCTGAGATGCAGTGGCTAAGAACACTGCGCCACTCGGGAGCCCTAATAGTCTCTGAATTTTTGTTTATGGAAATATTATGAGATTTGCCAAATCCATTGCTTTAAAATGGTATCGGCACCACACTTACAATAAAATACAAAGGTTATCTATATTATTAGTCAATATACATTTTGGTAAAACTAATAATAATTTTAATATTGATATGTTCCACCTCAGCATGCCCCACTTGAATGAACTAATGCCCTCCACAAATTTTCAAATAATATACAGTGAGGGGAAAAAGTATTTGATCCCCTGCTGATTTTGTATGTTTGCCCACTGCACTGACAAATAAATGATCAGTCTATAATTTTAATGGTAGGTTTATTTGAACAGTGAGAGACAGAATAACAACAACAAAAATCCAGAAAAATGCATGTCAAAAAGGTTATAAATTGATTTGCATTTTAATGAGGAGAATAAGTATTTGACCCCTCTGCAAAACATGACTTAGTACTTGGTGGCAAAACCCTTGTTGGCAATCACAGAGGTCAGACGTTTCTTGTAGTTGGCCACCAGGTTTGCACACATCTCAGGAGGGATTTTGTCCCACTCCTCTTTGCAGATCTTCTCCATGTCATTAAGGTTTCGAGGCTGACGTTTGGCAACTCGAACCTTCAGCTCCCTCCACAGATTTTCTATGGGATTAAGGTCTGGAGACTGGCTAGGCCACTCCAGGACCTTAATGTCCTTCTTCTTGAGCCACTCCTTTGTTGCCTTGGCCGTGTGTTTTGGGTCATTGTCATGCTGGAATACCCATCCACGACCCCTTAGCAGAAAAACACCCCCAAAGCATAATGTTTCCACCTCCATGTTTGATGGTGGGGATGGTGTTCTTGGGGTCATAGGCAGCATTCCTCCTCCTCCAAACACTCAGTTGAGTTGATGCCAAAGAGCTCCATTTTAGTCTCATCTGACAACAACACTTTCACCCAGTTGTCCTCTGAATCATTCAGATGTTCATTGGCAAACTTCAGACGGGCATGTATATGTGCTTTCTTGAGCAGGGGGACCTTACATTTACATTTTTTACATTTTAGTCATTTAGCAGACGCTCTTATCCAGAGCGACTTACAGTAGTGAATGCATACATTTAATTTGTATTTATTTATTTATTTATTTATTCCCATACTGGCCCCCCGTGGGAATCGATGCGTTTTTCTGTATTTTTTTGTTGTTATTCTCTCACTGTTCAAATAAACCTAACATTAAAATTATAGACTGATCATTTCTTTGTCAGTGGGCAAACGTACAAAATCAGCAGGGGATCAAATACTTTTTTCCCTCACTGTACAATACCAGAGACCTTACAAAAAACTGTTTTGACAACAAAGTTGACAACTGGAACATAGGTTGGTCAGTGGTCAATTGATATTGGAGTCACTTAATTCAGGAAGTGATTTGAATAAAACATTTAAAAAATAAAAATACTTTTGAAATAAATACCTTCTTTTCAGTTTTATTATAAAGACATTGATAATAAATAATCTTAAATTGGAATTTCAGGTTACTTCCTGAATAGGCTGACATCAATTTGAATTGACCCCAACCCAGCTGTCTGTAGCAGTGGACAAACTCCCTGTGCCCTCTAAATTGAGCTCTCTTTCCAAGAGGCAGAGGGGACCATGGGAAAGCATGCAGGCCGATTAATCACAGGTAATGAGCTGGAACAGTGGAGCACAGAGTCAGGCTGCCTGCCCCATACAACCATCTCACTCACTCACTCACTCACTCACTCACTCACTCATACACACAGACATTGAGAGAGAGAGAGATCTACGCGACAGTCGCTTCATTCTTGTCACGTTACTATACTGGAAATGCAATACTTAAACTCAGAGTTGTGGGCATTTATATGATCATCTAGAGGTGCTTTTTCACTCCATTTTGAACTATCCAACCTTTCCAACCTTTTATCATAATAAATACTGAACAAAAATATAAACGCAACATGTAAAGTGCTGGTGTCATGTTTCATGGGCTGAAATAAAAGATCCCAGACTTTTTCCATACGTACAAAAAGCTTATTTCTCCCAGATTTTGTGCACAAATTTGTTTACATTCCTGTTAGTGAACATTTCTCCTTTGCCAAGATAATCCATCCACCTGACAGGTGTGGCATAACAAGAAGCTAATTAAACAGCATGATCATTACACAGGTACACCTTGTGCTGGGGACAATAAAAGGCCACTCTGAAATGTGCAGTTTTGTCACACAACACAACGCCACTGTAAAGACCGATGCTGGAGATGAGAAGCAGATACGGGGAGTCAACATTTAATCTGGAACATACAGGTAACAGGACAGGAACAGCGTCAGCACACGGGTATACAAAGACATGCAAACATTAATGCTGAAGCGGGGAACAGAGTGGGGGAACAGACAGATATAGGGGAGGTAATGACATAGGTGATTGAGTCTAGGTGAGTCCAATAATCATTGATGCATGTGATGAGGGGAAGGCAGGTGTGCATAATGATGGTGGCAGGAGTGTGTAATGCTGGGGAGCCTGTCGCCTTCAAGTGCCAGGGAGGTGGAGCGGGAGCAGGTGTGACAGCCACAGATGTCTCAAGTTTTGAAGGAGTGTGCAATTGGCATGCTGACTGCATGAATGTCCACCAGAGCTGTTGCCAGAAAATTAAATGCTCATTTCTCTACCATACGTCGCCTCCAACGTCGTTTTTGAGAATTTTGTAGTACGTCCAACCGGCCTCACAACCTCAGACCACATGTAACCACCTGTGGGATCATCTGAGACCAGCCACCCAGACAGCTGATGAAAATGAGGAGTACTTCTGTCTGTAATAAAGCCCTTTAGTGGGGAAAAACTCATTCTGATTGACTGGGCCTGGCTCTCCAGTGGCTGGGCCTGGCTCCCAAGTGGGTGGGTCTATGCCATCCCAGGCTCACCCATAGCTGGTCTATGCCCTCCTTGCCCAGTCATGTGAAATCCATAGATTAGGGCCTAATGAATTTATTTCAATAAATTCAATACATTTATTTCAGTAAATTATTTCAATTTATTTCAATTTCCTTACATGAGCTGTAACTAAGTAAAATCATTGAAATTGTTACATTTTGCATTTATATTTTTGTTCAGTAATAATTTAATTTTATAGAAAGACAGCTTTTTCTGCAATCAAATTGTACAGTATAGGCAAAAGAAACATTGACTGCTAAGGTATTGTATACACAACAAAAGTGCAGTAGAAGATGGAAATGATGTTGTTTGCATTGAGAAACCAGTCAAATGCAAACATCATCTCTAAGTATCCCATAGCCAGAATTAAAAAAAGGAGTGTGCCAAATTTCTATCGTCAATAACAATACAAAGTGCATGACAGGGACTCCTGGACTCCTGGAACCAGTGGACTATAATGGACACAGCTTAAACAAACAAGAAAGCCGAATGATGAAGGAGAAGATGAAGAAAACATATTTTAAAGGGATGTCACTCATTATATTGAATTTAGAGGACATTATTTCTCACTTCACTCTTATACAATGGTGCTACTCTTTAGCAGGGGTCTGCACAAAATAATATCCAAATAATCAGGTTCTGATGATTCATATATGATGTGGTTGTTTTGTTGCTAGCAACGCCTGCTAGTAATCATTAACATTCCTTTTATCCAAGAACAATGTTGACGTCAGTATGATGGCAATTGTTGTCTATCTAATAACAGTTTCTCTATCTAAAATGAATTGTCTATGTAAAACATATCTCTATAGATATATTGTAGTAGATCAGTCTCAAACACACAACATTTTAAGATCACGCATGCCAAGGAAGCCATCCCATATTCTGTCCCAGCTGTTATTATTTCATATGTTACATGTGGTGACCCACACATATGTAGTTTCCCTATCTGGCTACTGGCTAGAAGCTACAGCTGTGACTCTGTTACTGTACCAGTAATCCTGGTGGCATATTTAACAGATGCTTGCATACACACATTATTATTATCATTCCTGGGGGCACATATATCTTTTTGTGGAGCTTATGACCCACTGGCCCCGGGCCCCTGTCCTTGATCCTTGGCAAGTGAGGCTGGAGATAGAGACAGCTAGTGGAGTGACCCACAAATAGCGATTGTAATTTAAATACTTGCAAGGTCAGAAAATAGCTCCATTTGTTAGCTGTGTGATTATTTACGGTCCATGTAGGCAGAGGTCAAGTAGGTGTGACCATCTGTCTGTGTAGAATAAAGGGGTTATATGGTATGTGTGTGTGTGAGTAATATGGCTGACGCAGGCTGTAAATCACCTGCAGTAATCTCCTTGACGACGGCAGAGGTAGCAGGGCGGCGGGTGCGTCGACGCAGACTTGACAAATAAGGTCCAAGAATAAAGATTCTGATCCTGAAACCCAGGCTGGCTGCGTAGTAGTAGAATGGATACCTGACTATTTTCACACACAGGCACGTCACTCCCCGTCCAAACACAGGCACATGCACACATTGAACACACACCTGTCTGCAGTTTAGGGAAGAAGGAATGGAAAGTTAAGCGAGCGGTCACTGCTGGCAGATATGTGCGGTGTGAGTGTAAGTCATCCAAATAAGGCAATGTTTTGCCAGTTATGAATCTTCCAACTGCTTGTGGCAGGCTTCCTACCCTGTGGCATCCAAGCCACAGGAAACGTCATAGTTTAAATATTACTCGAAGACAGGGGTGCCTTAGAGTCTTAGGATCCGGACCTGCGGGTGGTTTGAATAAAACATTTTTAATATGTAGATTTACTGGGGGGGGGGGGGGGGGTTAACTAATTCAATCTACCTTCAAATTCCTAAAGAAACTAATGGAAACTGTGTAGAAATAATAATGGAACTACATTCATACAGTTTCTTGACTATGTCCATCTCACTAATAATCAGCGAAATGAAAGCTAGACGATAATGGAGTATAGAAAATTCCAAAAACGATGGAAAGAGGACTATTTTTATGAAATTTTGGCGGTTTGGAAATATATACCATTTTCAGAGCGGCCCTCTGGACCTTGTTCATGACCAGGGCAAAAAATTGCTCTAAAACCAATAATGCAGACTTAGACATTGCACTTGAACAGTACAGTATGTCGTAAACCTAATATTTGTGATCTGCAGTTGCTTCATCCATTGTTGAATTTAGAAATTAATGATATGCACCCATTGATTTTTGAAGAATATAACTCATAAATGCCTCAAGAGCTTAGTTCAACTGTCATATCCCATCAGAACCCAACATATAAGCTTGTTTACTCCAATGTTTGTAAACAAAGTAAATGTAAACACACACTGTATAGCCTCAAAACATGGTAAAGGGATCCTGAAACTCCAAATCAAATAGCTAAATGATCCATGGTATGACCATCTTAACACAATTCCATATGTTAGCTTAGTCAAAATGATAATACACTGAACACAAATATAAATTCAACATGTAAAGTGATGGTCCCATGTTTCATGAGCACAAAAAGCTTATTTCTCTCAAATTTTGAAGTACTGCACTTAAGGAAAAATACTTTAAAGTACTACTTAAGTCATTTTTGGGGTATCTGTACTTTACCTTACTATTTATATTTTTGACAACTTTTACATTTACTTCACTACATTTCAAAAGAAATATTGTACTTTTTCCTACATACATTTTTCCTAACAACCCAAAGTACTCGTTACATTTTGAATTCTAAAAGGGACAGAAAAACTATCCAATTCATGCACATACAGTTGAAATCAGAAGTTTACATACACTTAGGTTGGAGTCATTAAAACTTGTTTTTCAACCACTCCACACTTTTCTTGTTAACAAACTATAGTTTTGGCCAGACAGCTAGGACATCTACTTTGTGCATGACACAATTAAGTTTTCCAACAATTGTTTACAGACAAATTATTTCACAGAAATTCCAGTGGGTCAGAAGTTTACTTACACTAAGTTGACTGTGTCTTTAAACAGCTTGGAAAATTCCAGAAAATTATGTCATGGCTTTAGAAGCTTCTGATAGGCTAATTGACATCATTTGAGTCAATTGGAGGTGTACCTGTGGATGTATTTCAAGGCCTACCTTCAAACTCAGTGCCTCTTTGCTTGACATCATGTGAAAATCAAAAGAAATCAGCCAAGACTACAGAAGAAAATTGTAGACCTCCACAAGTCTGGTTCATCCTTGGGAGCAATTTCCAAATGCCTGAAGGTACCACGTTCACCTGTGCAAACAATAGCATGCAAGTATAAAACCATGGGACCACGCAGCAGTCATACCGCTCAGGAAGGAGATGCGTTCTGTCTCCTAGAAATGAACATATTTTTCTGCGAAAAGTGCAAATCAATCCCAGAACAACAGCAAAGGACCTTGTGAAGATGCTGGAGGAAACAGGTTCAAAAGTATCTATATCCACAGGAAAACAAGTCCTATATCGACATAACCTGAAAGGCCACTCAGCAAGAAAGAAGCCACTGCTCCAAAACTGCCATAAAAAAGCCAGACTATGGTTTGCAACTGCACATGAGGACAAAGATCGTACTTTTTGGAAAAATGTCCTCTGGTCTGATGAAACAAAAATAGAACTGTTTGGCCATAATGACCATCATTATGTTTGGAGAATAAAGGGGGAGACTTGCAAGCCGAAGAACACCATCCCAACCATGAAGCACAGGGGTGGCAGCATCATGTTGTGGGGGTGCTTTGCTGCAGGAGGGACTGGTGCACTTCACAAAATAGATGGCATCATGAGGCAGGAAAATGATGTGGATATATTGAAGCAACATCTCAAGACATCAGTCAGGAAGTTAAAGCTTGTTGCAAATGGGTCTTCAAATGGACAATGACCCCAAGCATACTTCCAATGTTGTGGCAAAATGGCTTAAGGACAACAAAGTCAAGGTATTGGAGTGGCCATCACAATGCCTTGACCTCAATCCCATAGAAAATTTGTGGAAGGCTACCCGAAAATGTTTGATCCAAGTTTAACAATTTAAAGGTAATGCTACCAAATACTAATTGAGTGTATGTAAACTTCTGACCCACTGGGAATGTGATGAAAGATATAAAAGCTGAAATAAATAATTCTCTCTACTATTATTATGACATTTCACATTCTTAAAATAAAGTGGTTATCCTAACTGACCTAAGATAAGGAATTTTTACTAGGATTAAATGTCAGGAATTGTGAAAAACTGAGTTTAAATGTATTTGGCTAAGGTGTATGTAATCTTCCGACTTCAACTGTATCAAGAGAATACGTGGTCATCCCTACTGCCTCTGATCTGGCGGACTCACTAAACACATGAATCTTTTGTGAATAATGTCTGAGTGTTGGAGTGTGCCCCTGGCTATCCGTCCATTTTAAAAACAAGAAAACGGTGCCATCTGCTTTGCTAAATATAAGGAGTTTGAAATGATTTATACTTTTACTTTGATACTTGTGTATATTTTAGCAATTACATTGACTTTTGATACTTAAGTATATTTTAAACCAAATACTTTTAGACTTTTTCTCAAGTAGTATTTTACTCTGTGACTTTCCCATTTACTTGAGTAACTTTCTGTTAAAGTATCTATACTTTTATTAAAGTATGACAATTTTGTACTTTTTCCACCACTGTGCACAAATTTGTTTGCATCCCTGTTAATGAGCATTTTTCCTATGCCAAGATAATCCATCCACCTGACAGATGTGGCATATCACTCTAAAATGTGCAGTTTTGTCACACAACACAATGCCACAGATGTTTCAAGTTTTCAGGGAGCTTGCAATTGCCATACTGACTGCAGGCATGTCCACCAGATCTGTTGCCAGAGAATTGAATGTTAATTTTTCTACCATAAGCCACCTCTAACGACATTTGAGAGAATTTGGCAGTATGTCCAACCGGCCTCACAACCGCAGACCACGTGTATGGCGTTGTGTGGGTGAGTGGTTTGCTGATGTCAATGTTGTGAACAGAGTACCCCATGGTGGCGGTGAGGTTATGGTATGGGCAGGCATAAGCTACGTACAAAATTGTATTTTATTGACGTAAATTTGAATGCACAAAAATACCGTGAAGAGATCCTGAGGCCTGTCTGTGACCAACAGATGCATATCTGTATTCCCAGTCGTGAAATCCATAGATTAGGGACAATTCATTTATTTCAATTGACTGATTTCCTCACATGAACTGTAACTCAGTAAAATCAATTAAATTGTTTCATGTTGAGTTTATATTGTTGTTCAGTATAAAACAATTTCAACCAATGATTTAACTTTTTTAATACTGATTAATGAACTATAATGATCTATAAACTTATAATTCACAAATACAAATTACTTTTTACAAACCCTTTATTAACACTTTCTAAAGAAAACCTTCATGTAAAGTGTTACCCATATATTTCTGTGAAGAATCCTGCAGTCAATGCATAATTTTTCTTGAGAAGAAGGCCAGACTGAGATGGTGGCCAATAAAATCTATCGAGCCACAGACCCCTGGTGAGTTTGACGATCACAGCTGACATCAAACGCTGACGTTCCGGTTCAGAGGTCGGCGTGATACTAGAGCTTCTCTGACCAGCCCCTCTCTTCTCTCTCGCTGCTTCACCATAAGCACCCCTATTCATCCCAACATCTCTGTGTGGGCTGCTAGGACATAATGTTATTTCTGTCAGAAAAAACAACAACTTTAAGCTGTCATACCGCTGGAGGTCCTTTTAACAACCTTCCCCAGCCTCTGTAGAGCAAAAGGGCAAAACTCTGGAGCGGGCTTATAAAAAAAAAAAAAAATTGAGAAGAGAAAATGTTGTTGACTTTGGATTTCACTTGTTGCTTTTCATCACAGGAGTAAGGGGTCGAATGAATTTTATGGGCCGTGTGGCTGACATTTAGATTTCGGAGAGCACTGATTTTCAACTTTGATGTCAACCCCTGCCATTTTCTCAAAAATGTTGTGATATGTTGGGGTGGTATGTGCAATATTACTGTATTTCTCCCTGGCGATAATTTACATCGCCGGGGGATATAACAAAAGTTTCAAACAGATTAGAATAGAAATTGACATTATATGTAAGTCTAAAATCTTGACAGGAGAAAATAGTGGACAGTGTTCATGAATTTAAAATAGAGCAAAACAAAAGAGAAGACTCCAGAGATTTTATAAATGTCATAAACGGAAACACAAAGTCCATATACAGTGCCTTCGGAAAGTATTCAGACCCCTTGACTTTTTCCACATTTTGTTACGTTACAGCTTGATTCTAAAATGGGTTAAATAAAAACAGTTCCTCCGCAATCTACACACAATACCAGATAAAAACAAAGCAAAAACTGTTTTTCAGATTTTTTTTTCTACATTATAAAAATAAAAAAAATACCTTATTTACATAAGTATTCAGACCCTTTGCTATGAGACTCGAAATTGACCTCAAATGCATTCTGTTTTCATCCTTGAGATGTTTCTACAACTTGATTGGAGTCCATCTGTGGTAAGTTAAATTGATTGGGCATCATTTGGAAAGGCACACACCTGTCTATATAAGGTCACACAGTTGACAGTGCATGTCAGAGCAAAAACCAAGCCATGAGGTTGAAGGAATTGTCTGTAGAGCTTTGTGTCGGGCCACAAATCTGAGGAAGAGTACCAACAAATGTCTGCAGCCTTGAAGGTCCCCAAGAAAACAATAGCCTCCATCATTCTTAAATGGAAGAAGTTTGGAAACACCAAGACTCTTCCTAGAGCTGTCCGCCCGGCCAAACTGAGCAATCAGTTTGGGGGAGAAGGGCCTTGGTCAGGGAGGTGACCAATAACCTGATGGCCACTGACAGAGCTCTAGAGTTCCTCTGTGGAGATGGGAGAAACTTCCAGAAGGACAATCATCTCTGCAGCACTCCACCAATCAGGCCTTTACGGTAGAGTGACCAGACGGAAGCAATTCCTCAGTAAAAGGCACATGACAGCCCGCTTGGAGTTTGCCAAAAGGCACCTAAAGAATTTCAGACCATGAGAAACAAAAGTCTCTGGTCTGATGAAACCAAGATTGATCTCGGTGGCCTGAATGCCTAGCGTCACGTCTGGAGGAAACCTACCACCATCCCTACGGTGTAGCATGGTGTTGGCAGCATCATGCTGTAGGGATATTTTTCAGCGGCAGGGACTGGGAGACTAGTCAGGATTGAGGAAAAGATGAACAGAGCAAAGTGCAGAGAGATCCTTGATGAAAACCTGCTCCAGAGCGCTCAGGACCTCAGGCTGGGGTGAAGGTTCACCTTCCAACAAGACAACAACCCTAAGCACACAGCCCAGACAATGCAGGAGTGGCTTCGGGACAAGTCTCTGAATGTCCTTGAGTAGCCCAGCCAGAGTCCGGAATTGAACACGATTGAACATATCTGAGGAGACCTGAAAATAGATGTGCAGCGATGCTCCCCTTACAACCTGACAGAGCTTCAGAGAATCTGCAGAGAAGAATGGGAGAAACTCCCCAAATACAGGTGTTCCAAGCTTGAAGCGTCATACCCAAGAAGAATCAATGCTGTAATCCCTGCCAAAGGTGATTCAACAAAGTACTGAGTAAAGGGTCTGAATACTTATGTAATTGATTTTTATTTTTTATAATTTAGCAAAAAATTCTAAAAACCTGTTTTTGCTTTATCATTATAGGGTATTGTGTGTAGATTGATGAGGGGAAAAAACAATTGAATCAATTTTAGAACAAGGCTGTAACGTAACAAAATGTGGAAAAAGTCAAGGGGTCTGAATGCTTTTCGAAGGCACTGTATATACGATATACGGTACACATTCAAAGCTGTAGCGGATAAAATAAGATACATTGGAGATCTCTTTCACACACACACACACACACACACACACACACACACACACACACACACACACACACACACACACACACACACACACACACACACACACACACACAAATACACAAACACACACACAGTCTCCATATACCCCCTCTTCCACTCCCTCCAGGCTTACTTTGACCTGTGTGATCTCTAGTCCACAAGAAGCTCTGAAGCTTCTTTGCGGTTTCAGAAACATTAGGCTTGTTTGGTCTGCAGTCAGACTCTGGAGTCAAGCCTAACAAAGCACATGGTAATTCCCAGCATGCATTTTGAGAGCATGCTTTAGCACCAAAATGGTTATTTATCACCAAAACAAGAAACAAGTATGAATTCCTCCTTCGGAACACTAACTTACAAGCCAGACTCAGTAGTTCAGTTTCTAACAGTGGAGATGTAATATTGTAATGTGGCAACAGACATGAACTCTCTCAGGTTACAAATTTCAATCCTAGGCAAATAAAAATTTTGGTGTCAAAATTTTTTAAACCAACCATGCCATGTGTTTTTTCTTCTCTTTCTGTGCATGTGAAAATCCATTTGGAAGCAATTTCAACTGTGTAAATATAAGTATTATTTTAATTGTGATAATTATGGGTTAAACTGTTAGACCACTGGCAAGGTGCTCCCAGGCTTCGGACAAGAAGACAGCCACACTCCTCCCAAGTCATTTGTCTTCTCTCACTTTTTCTTTCCTTCTGTTCTTTCTCTTTTTGACTCCCTTGAACACAGATTCATACATATGGAGGCCTACACATACATCTTCATCTGTCACTTAGTTCACTCATTAAAAACATAAGCTGAATAACAAACAAGTGTATGCCCTGTAGAAATATGTAACATACTCATATAAACAAAGTACAAAAATATATATTTCATATAGCAACTCATTGAATTAAAATGCAGTGTTTAAGGTATGGATTCTTAGCCATAGTGTATTTTATGACGAATCACTAATGGATTTCTTATTTTAATAGAGGAAACTACATTTATGAGCTCAAACAGCTTACTGGCTGACTTCTTTGTGGTTTCCCCTTTTCCTGACCCCCACATCACAATAGAGACATAGTAAGGCAGGCCTAGGTCCGGTACAATTTAACCTTCAACAGACCTTAGAGGTGGGTGGTACAACACACCTTTTATATACCTGTGTGAAGTCTCGTAAAAACTCAATTAGCCACATAGTAGCTGCAAATTAAATCATAGAAAACGATAACTCCTAATGTATTGTACTGTCAATATATTTAAAACCTTTAAACAGGACATCTTTTTTCCCCCGGATCCCTTGCTATCCAAGGACTGCAAGAAAGAAAGAAGCACATTCTTTATCTGCTAGAGCTGGCCCTGGAGGCCTGTAAAGCCTTTTAAACAGGGATTTTCAAGAGAAAATACCATGTAAACTATATTAGGATTTTTGTGAGAAAGTGAAAGGGGTAATCATCCACATTCCAACAGTTTCAATACATAAACTATGAGACCGTCAGCCGTGAACAACCCAGATGTTAGCAATTTGTATAACAGATAATAATCAGACTACATGCAAAGCAGCGTTCTCTCTGACAGGCATTAGGCTGTGGCCCATGCTATAAGGGATTTGAGACGTTCAAGAGCATGGTTGGTTTAGTTTAAATAACCTTGGGAAGAGGGAAAAACTAGACCTCCACTAACCCACATTAACCATCTCAATCAAAAAGCAATCCAGATCACATATCGTGATGAAAACATACTATACATACTGTACACAAAACACCAGAGTTGGCACTGAAGGTTCAAATGGTTTTTCTTGTCAGGGCATGTGAATGGGAAAAACTCCTGACCTAAGGCAGATCAAACCCTTTCAAACTACCACAGACATTGTTACTATTCAGTCTGAATCTGATATCAAAAGAGCCAGAGACAACTACTTCAATGGACATACTCTGTTGTTTAGTGAAGTACTATAGCAGGGCTGAGAATTACAATGAGAATGGATACAACATCTTTAGTTTTCAGTTTTTCCCTCCCCACTCACACCACTCCCAGACAGTCCTAACAAAATTCTTGCTTGAGAAATTGCTATTTGATAAGAAGCTATTTTTGGTTCTTTTCTTTTGCCATTTTAATTGAAAACAATCATATGAAGGTACTTCATTGTTTCCCAGAAATCAGTTGATGTTGAGATAAAAATGGCTGCATTAGACCTTTAAACATTAATTTCAATCTACACACACACAAAGTTAAGCAGTGGACTTTGAAAAATAAAACCGAAATGTAGAAAAGTATTTAAATGTTATGTCATAAAACCTATTTCTTATTCTGATTACAGTGCTCTTCTGCAATTATTTATTATTTAAGCTTTATGTAAGGCAAGGTTACATTTAACACTATACACAGCATACTTCGTAAGCAAGTTGTTTTGTTGTCCAGGTCTCCATCTGGCCAACCAGAGGTTGGTTCCCTGGTGCTCACTAAAGGGAACTGATTGTCTGTAAAATCCATATATTTAATTATTACATTAACTACTTTCAACCATTTCACTGAAATTAATTTCTCCCTTTTCATGAAGTATATTTTATTGAATGTCACTTATTCTATTGCACTCTATTCTAACCAAACCTGCATTACTAGTTCATATCAGTAGGTGTCACTATGCACTGGCTAGATGAAAAAGACTGACGCCACGATGGCTGCCTGCCTCTGTATTTGTGAAAGTTATGGTGGGGCTAGAATTAATAAATTCTCTCTTTCTGTATTAGCCATCCATTCGTTATGGTTGGACGAATGTGTCCATATTGTCTGTGTAGACTGCTTTGTGGCGGAATTTGTAGGTTTTTTATTTTTAAGACTGAAATTTGCACCACAAACATTTGTGAATTACCACCAGCAATGGAAATAAAATAATAATATGTGACCAACCGCCTTGATTCGTTCTTATGTAGCAAAATTTGAAATGCTGTTATTTACATTGGATAAAAATAGAGACTCGGGGCTAGAAAATGATATGTCATACACTGCAGTTGAGGAATATTGGGAAAGTAATTTTGCTTTGAAAGATGATAAACTTGGAACCCAACTTTTGAGAAAATTGCCCTTCAATGTTTTGGTACACCTACTGGAGAGCTCTTCTTTGACTAAACCCATTCAACATAGTTTACACCCTCTTATGCCTTATCCCCACCCATCTATCTAAGGATTCCCATGTGAGGCCATGTGGTAAACACACGCTATATCAAATCTCAGTTTATTGTCACATGCACAGGATACAGAAGGTGTAAACGGTACACTGAAATAGTTACCTGCATAGTAGCAATATCAAAAACAGAAAGTGTCCAGATAAAAATATTTTATAATTATTAGATGACGCTTACCTGACACACTAGTCTAAATTGATGGGTCATGTGAAGGAAATGCTATGACTACCCCTCAGCCACATCTAGCTAAGTGGATGGTTCACTATTGTCTAAACGTGTACACATGTTCATGAAATACAATAGATGGCCATAATCACCCCCAGACACACCAGCCAAAGTGGAGTCTTTTGTTTAGACATGTAGCTAGCTAGGTAGCTAGCTAGCTAGCTAAACAATGAACCGGCATAATGCCAACTCATACTACTACCAATACAAGCATTGTCATAGCTATAGTATGAATCTGCAGGTAGCTAAAACGAACAAACTAGGTTCAATGTTAGCTAGCTAACATTGAGGCTATAACTAGCAATGCAAATGGGTTTCTGATTAGAACAATATTACTACACAGATCATACACAAAACGTTCACTAGCTAACTAACAGTACATTTTAACTTGCAATAAAAATTACTTTCTGACAAAATTAGAAACTTATATCTGAAAATGTAGTTAGACTCTTACCCATATTCAATGATGATCACTTTACGGCAGACTGGAACCAGACTGGAACCATTTAACTCTGTTTTGTTTGTAGCTACATCTTGTTTGGCCAAGTCACTCTGGTTCACATTGACCGTGGTGTGTGCCGAAAGTAGCCCATCACTTTATCCAACTGATCTGTTGATAGCGCCTGCTAAATTCAGGGCATCAATGTTGTTTTGAAAAGTAGCAAAACTTTTGTAATAGCTATAATAACATGTAATAACATGTTCCAGAATGCATTTCTGCCAAAAAAAATGAATTTTGATTTTAAAAAAACATGTTTACGTTCAAATACCTCTCCTGTGTGGTAGTGATGTGCGACATACGCCTAGTTTCCTGAAACGAGTCACATATGCCAACATTACTGGACTAACAAACTGGCTGACAAACCTTTTCAAGAACTTCAGTATTCTTTGGCTTGGATAGCAGCAGATGTTTGTTTCCTCTTCTTTAACCTGTGCCAAACACATTTATTAGTGAGTGTAAATTATGAATGTTAGCTGCTGGCTGCACGATTGCATCAACCATCTAGGTAATGTTAGCTAGCTAACTATCTAGCTAGCTAGGCTACTAAAGCTACTGTTAGTAGTTTTGTTAGCTAGCAATAGATTGGATAATTCTAGCTAGTTTTAGAGGTTGAGTAAACTGATTTTATTAACTGATTTTATGAACACATACCTTGTTTAACATGAAATATTTTGTTTGTGTTCGCTCTCTCATGAGGCAGGCAACCAGACAGGCAGGAGAGGAGTGTGAGCGAAGAAAGAAACCAATTGCAGTGTCAAACAACAACGTGCTGGTGCAACCAAACATAGTTGTTGAGACGTGTGGCGGATGAGGCTTTCTAGGCTGTAGCTAGGAGATTACTGTGACTGACAAGTGAATCCACCTGTCGCAGCGAGCGTGGGGGTTACCGCGTGGAATCCCAGGGACAGGGTTGCATTCACTAGACAAAACAAAGGCAAATAGGCTAAAATTGGGGGAGGTACTACCACACCAGATTTAAAAGTACTGGGGCAAATTCTGTCTTGCCACTCGTTTTCCGGCGGCTCTGCAAAACACACATGTGCATTTGAATTTTTCTTAATTGTTTTCCCCAAAAACATTTCCAGCATCCAAGTCTGTAGAGGCCCAGTGTGGACTAAATTACTAATACTACAATAACCTACATAGTCATGAGATTATTTAAAGCAAAAAAGTGTCAACGGCATGTTTTTTTTTCATTGTATTTTTTCATAAAATTATGATTAAATATAAAATGTTGGGAATATTTAACAATAAAAAATCTAAGCTGGTACAGGGGAAATGGTAGTGAGTGAGTCAGTGACTTGCCAGCTAGAGACATATATGTTACTAACCCATGTGTGAACGGAATAATAATACATATACATCCGATGACAGGTTTTCAGATGCAGCTATGGTATATGTCTCAACGTCGTCCCCCATTCCAAACCACAGACATCAGGAGCAACTGGAACGTCCTTCTTCATGATTTACTAGACGGGTCCCCATCTCCCTCGGCAACAGCTTCACTGTCAAAGCAACAGCTGGGCACATGATATTTCATTGGCTGTCAAGCAGGCAACACTGGTTGAGTTGACTGTATTGTATGTCTTTTCATTGGAGCTCTATTCTTACATGGCCGATCTGGTTTCATTTCAGTTTGGATTGCCCCTTCAGCATTGCTGAGCAGCAATTGGGTTACTCTCAGATTTCCAGAGAACTCTGACATTTTTCTGAGAAGTCTTATGAAATATAGGGTCGGTATGCAGTTACTGCTTGAAGTTACGTACCTGTATAAACTCATTCCCGCTACATACATTTACATTTAAGTCATTTAGCACATACAGATGAACACATCATTTTTCAAATATTTGCGGTATACTGTAGTACACAAAATTTTAGCAATAGTACACAAAATGACGATAACTACGAGCATAAAATATTAATGGATATTCACAAAGCGCCGCACTGAGCAACATCCAACCTGAGCATACAGTGCATTCGGAAAGTATTCAGACCCATTGACTTTTTCAATTTTTTGTTACCTTACAGCCTTACTTTAAAATTGATTAAATAAAAAAAATCCTCAGGAATCTACACACAATACCCCATAGTGACAAACCAAAAACAGGTTATTAGATTTTTTTGCTAAAATAAAAACAGAAATACCTTATTTGCAAAAGTATTCAGAACCTTTGCTATGAGACTCGAAATTGAGCTCAGGAGCATCCTGTTTCCATTGATAATCCTTGAGATATTTCTACAACTTGATTGGATTTGGAAAGGCACACACCTGTCTATATAAGTTCCCACAGTTGACAATGCATGTCAGAGCAAAAACCAAGCCATGAGGTCGAAGGAATTGTCCGTATAGCTCCAAGACAGGATTGTGTGGAGGCACAGATCTGAGGAAGGGTACCAACATTTCTTTGCAGCATTGAAGGTCTCCAAGAACACAGTGGCCTCCATCATTCTTAAATGGAAGAAGTTTGGAACCACCAAGACTCCTCCTAGAGCTATGCTGCCCGGCCAAACTGAGCAATCGGGGGAGAAGGGCCTTGGTCAGGGAGGTGACCAAGAAGCCGTTGGTCACTCTGACAGAGTTCCAGAGTTCCTCTGTGGAGATGGGAGAAACTTCCAGAAGGACAACCATCTCTGCAGCACTCCACCAATCAAGCCTTTATGGTAGAGTGGCCAGATGGAAGCCACTCCTCAGTAGTGACAGCCCACATGACAGCCCACTTGTAGTTTTCCAAAAGGCATCTAAAGGACTCTCAGACCATGAGAAACAAGATTCTTTGATCTGATGAAATGAATATTGAACTCTTTGGCCTGAATGCCAAGTGTCACGTCTGTAGGAAACTTGGCACCATCTCTACGGTGAAGCATGGTGGTGGCAGCACCATGCTGTGGGGATGGTTTTCAGCAGCAGGGACTGGGAGACTAGTCAGGATCGAGGGAAAGCTGAACGCAGCTAAGTGCAGAGACACCGTTGATGAAAACCTGCTCCAGAGTGCTCAGGACCTCAGACTGGGGCGAAGGTTCACCTTCCAACAGGACAACAACCCTAAGCACACAGCCAAGACAACGCAGGAGTGGTTTTCGGGACAAGTCTCTGAATGTCCTTGAGTGGCCCAGCCAGAGCCCGGACTTGTGCCAGATCGAACATCACTGGAGAGACCTGAAAATAGCTGTGCGATAACGCTCCCCATCCAACCTGACAGAGACTGAGAGGATCTGCAGAGAAGAATGGGAGAAACTCCACAAATACAGGTGTGCCAAACTTGTAGCATTATACCCAAGAAGACTCGAGGCTGTAATCGCTGCCAAAGGTGCTTCAACCAAGAACTGAGTAAAGGGTGTGAATACCTATATAAATGTGCATTTCCGTTTTAAAATTTGTATAAATTTGAAGAAATTTCAAAAATACTGTTTTTGCTTTGTCATTATGGGGTATTGTGTGTAGATTGATGAGGAAAAACAACAATTTAATACATTTTAAAACAAGGCTGTAACGTAACAAAATGTGGAAAAGGTCACGTGGTCTGAATACTTTCTGAATGCACTGTTCATAAACTAATGAAAGAGATATGCACCGAGATACAATCAGTATCCCAAACCTTAGGTATAGATGTCACTGATTCAAGGTACGTCTAACTTTACACCCAACTGTTCCTCCCCTTGTCTTCGTGTATGTGTAGGATCTGATTGACAGCTGGCTGGTGAGTGGCAGTAATGAGCATTCGATCCTGTGGACCAGGGAGTATCAGGTCTCTGTGGAGCTGTCGCTTACCAGAATGGATTCCAGTCCTCGCTCCAGTACCATTCCAACAGGTGGTGCTCTCTCCAGCAACGGCGATAAGAACTATCAGTCCTCAGATTCCTCCTGAGACTGAAGAGAGAGAGCTCCCCCCTTTCTTGGAATTCCCCCTGAGACAGGGCACACCCGTTCAATGGCCCCTAGGGGAGGGGTCAGGTGAGATAGGTTATATGGGGTGAGGGAGGATTGCTGAGGGGTGAGGGCAGGGTGAGGGTGAGGGTGATTTGGGCAAGGGGTTGGGCGAGGATGGAAATAGAAAAGTTATGGGGTCACACTCTCAGGCCATCTATACATAAGGTAGATGATACTGGGTGTAAGAGGTTTTTGGGAGGATATAGAAGAGTGAAGGATGACTGTCAGAGAGGTAAAGTGATGGTATAGTCACCACAGTGAGGGTCGGTGTGTGTGTCTTTGTACAAATGTGTGTGTGCTACACACAGGGATCAAGAGGTGGGTCTAACGGGAGGTCACGCATGCTTTGTGTCCCCCAGGGAGTCGTGCTGTGTGGGGTTAGACAGACAGAGGACAGAGGGTGGTGCCTGGTGCCTGGCCTGTGTTGGAGACTGGAGGTGCAGTTCCTGGGCGCCACACAGCTGAGCTCATGAAACACTATGCCGTCCCCCTGGCCGGGGGTGGGGCGTGGGGTGGGGGGCGAGTGGAGAGGGCACCTTGGCCATCAATCACCCAGGGAGGGGTTGGGACCCATGCCCCACGGATCAGCTCAACAGGCAGGAGGAACCAGGGGGGAACAGGGGCCAAGGCCACATGAAAGGCATCGAGTGTCACCCCTCAGCATGGGGGTGGGGGGTGGGGGGGGGGGCAGGGGTGAGGGGGAAAGGGGATAACAACCAGAAGGTGTGGTGCCACGTAACTGGAGAGATGAAGGAGCACAGAGACAAAGAAAAGAGAGGAGACGCAACAGGGGAGGGAAGGGGAGGGACACGACAGAGGGGTGAGAGGCCTAGAAAACAAGAGGTCAAGCTGGACACTGGAGAGACACAAAGAGAGAGAGAGAGAGAGAGAGAGAGAGAGAGACCCAACCAAATCATGAGAAAACAAAAAGATAATTACTTGACACATTGGAAAGAATTTTTGTACTTTAACTATTTGCACGTCGTTACAACACTGTATATTGCCATAGTGTAATGAGTGTAATGTTTACTGTTCATTTTATATTGTTTATTTCACCTTTGTTTATTATCTATTTCACTTGCTTTGTAAATGCCCTTTGAATTGAATTGAGAGAGAGAGAGAGAGATGGCTGGAGTGGTGGAGGTTATAGTTTCACCCCTCTGGTTTCCCCCTGTGTGGGCCCACGCACCCCTCTGGTTTCCCCCTGTGTGGGCCCACGCACCCCTCTGGTTTCCCCCTGTGTGGGCCCACGCACCCCTCTGGTTTCCCCCTGTGTGGGCCCACGCACCCCTCTGGTTTCCCCCTGTGTGGACCCATGCACTCCTCTGGTTTCCCCCTGTGTGGGCCCATGCCCCCCTCTGGTTTCCCCCTGTGTGGGCCCATGCCCCCCTCTGCTTTGCTGTCCTTTATCCCGGCTTTCCAAAATAGAGGAAACATTTTGTTCCTGTCCTAGCCTGTGGGAAAGAGAAATGAGGGAGAGAGAGAAAGAAAGAGAGAAAGACTCTACGGCTATTAATACAATTCCACCTTCAAGCGTCCCTGTCCTCCCACTCAGAGGAAGCTACTAAAGTGAACATGTTTTAGGGCCTGCATGCATGGTCAGCAGGGGAAAAGGGGGAGCAGACTGTGGAAAGAGAGAAGGAAAAAGGAGGAAAAAATGTGCAAAAACGTCTGTGAGTTTTAACCTCTGCCCACTGCCATTTTGAGATTCTGAGACAAGCTCATCCATCTAGGGTCGTTCTGCAGCATGCAGACTCCCAGGAGGAGTGTTCCTATCTGCCCCAGTCCTCTCTTCTACCCCCCATTTTCAACTATTTGCACATTGTTACAACACTGTACATAGCCATAATATAACATTTGAAATGTCTCTATTCTTTTGAAACTTTTGTGAGTGTAATGTTTACTGTTCGTTTCACTTTTGTTTATTATATCGTTCACTCGCTTTGGCAATGTAAACATATGTTTCCCATGCCAATAAAGCCCATAGAATTGAATTGAATTGAGAGAGAGATTGATAGGCCCTTGCACTCGTCACCTCACGTTATATGTTACTACAGCCTGGCCTCCTGGACAACAGCACTTTATATTCCACGTGTCTTAAATGTTTCCATGCTTTCTCCCAGCCAAGCGTCGGTAAGAAGTAATTTTATGTCTCCGCTATGGTTCCAGTGTTCTGGCCAGGACTAGTGTGATCCACCCAGACAGGGCTGCATGCGTGTTGGCAGGAGTTATAGACCCTGGGTGAGACGACGGGCCGGCGAGCGGCACAGAGACACATGTTCAGCTCAGACTGTCTAGTGATGACAGATAGGCAGCAGACACACCAGGTACCAGTCAGAGTCCATCAGGGGTCAAGCCCTGATACACTCACTCACTCAAACACAAAGGTTTAGTATTGTGATACAATAAAGAGGACTGTATTGGGTGTTCCAAACAATGTGTAATACACAGACTCATTTCCTTATACTTTCATTCATTTGTATCAATTTAACAATTGCAAATGTTTGGTTGAACCTTAATGATTTTTGAGAACTTGGCTTGCAGCTAGACGTAAACAAACAAAAATGTATTTCATGAGTCATTAGATATTTTACCAGGAGTGCAAACTGAAGCAATGGAAGGAAACGTGAGGCTTGGGTGAATTGCCTGGCTATGCCCCTTCTCACCCCACCTCCTGCCCCAGTCCAAGTGCACCCTCCTCGGGGTAGCCTAAGCCAGGCACAGGGAAATAGAAGGGTAAACATGGGGTCATGTACCACTACCCCTGATGTTAGACTGACTAGGCTCCCCCTCTACCGCCAATCATTTTTTAATGCTCAGCATTTGTAATAGAGAGAATTGCTATAGAAATTATGTCTTAACAGTGACATGTACTTGTTTGAGAGAGATAATGTTGAGCTGATATTGTGTAATTGTCACTTACAATATACAGTGTGACATCAAGTTTGCTTTATGACATGAAATGACAGCCATTTATTCATTTAAATACCTACAGCATAATCAAATGAAACTTTTGAATGATGTGCATCAACTGACATTTATGCTTTTACTCACAAAACAATGTACATAAAGAACACTGTATACCCTGCACATTCTGATAGTCAAAGCCACAAGGAGATTCCTTGAAAAAGGATTTACTTCAGATTTACAGCAAACCTGTTTTGTATGAACTTTCAAAACTCTCACTGCCTAAATCAAATGCATATTTTTCATACCGTGCCGAGAGTTCCGGAATCAAAATCATGTGTTGCATTTTTTTGGGTACACATATTTTGGGTAACCAGACAATATTTCAAAAATCAATATTAGTCACACACCTCTCATATTAGATTTGTTTTCAGGGGTGCGTTGGGTAACCATTGCATGCTTTTTAAAGAGCGCACCTGTGACACATAAATCTGCAACAAACTCTGAGACCAGTATGTTACATTTCTAATAAGCGTCACTGAGCAGGGAGGGGGGTTAGTGAAAAAGAATGGCTACTGTATGGGTCTGTAATCAGAGCCAGCTGTGGCCGGCCATGTGGGCTACACTCCGCTCTGCTATGGAAGGGGAGCGTGTTACGGGAAGATTTGCGCCAGGGAAAGCTGGCAGGCACATCATAAATCCAGCTCGTTGGGTTAGGTTACATTTGGAAGAGGCCTGAAACAAGCAAATTGACTTTTGATTAGTGAAAAATCCCTTCCCAGCGCACGGCACGCATTGGATGGGTCTCTTTGGGTTTCCCTTCTACAATGCTGCAGCACACCAGCCGTCTCTCTCAAGCAGGGCAGAAATGATCTCCTGTCTAGCCTGCCCTGCCACCAATCATACACTTCCCAGGATACTTAGAGGCTCAACAACATTTGACATGATGTAGCTTGGAGAGAAATGGATGAGAACGAAGACAACAACATCAAAACGTAATTTCTCAATACTTAACAGTGCCTTGGCCGATCATTACTATGTTACTACAGAATACTGTAGTTTGTTTGTTGAGTAACGACAGCCAAACTCTGAGATATGGATATGAAGTAGTAGTAAGGATATGATGGAGTACTAGACCTGTGTACAGGGAGACAAGGAGGAAGAGCCACCACAGGAGAACAGGCCCAACAAAACCAGAGTCCAGGAGGCAAACAGTAACTCTGAGAAATGGAGTGACATTTTATGGCGCATCCCACATAAAGAAATACCGTAGTGTACTATGGCATAAACACTGTGGTATTTACCGTAGTATTTACTGTAGTAAGTATTGTAGTGTTTACAGTTAACTATATTATAAATACTGTTGTAAAATAAATCTACAGCATATACTATAGTAATTACTGTAGTGATTTTACGGATTGTAGTATACTGTAGTGTTTTTGCAGACATTACTGCAGTATTTAATATAGCGTTTCTGTTTTATTATCTTTGACAACGAGACTTTCTCATTCAGGAAACCTACTGGTAAAATAGCATACAAGCAAATGTTCCATAACCTGTAGGTAAGTAGATAGATAGGTAGGTAGATAGGTAGGTAGGTAGGTAGGTAGGTAGGTAGGTAGGTAGGTAGGTAGGTAGGTAGGTAGGTAGGTCAGTCGGTCGGTCGGTCGGTCGGTCGGTCGGTCGGTCGGTCGGTCGGTCGGTAGGGTCTGAACAGATAGTTCAGAGCTTCTGCTTTTTTCTATAACCTGTAGGGAACACAATATATGGTATATACTTGTCATGTATGTTTCTCACGTATGGGTGGCACAAATTGTGATATGGGGGAGAGAATGGGCAGGGTATATGAAAATTAAATACTGTAGAATTTACTTTACTTAAAAAAGTGGTGTTTTTGTCGATTGTAGTGTTTTTGCAGACATTCCTGTAAAATAAAATGTACTGTAGCATTTACTACAATATTGTACAGTGTACTACAAAATTCTATAGTAAGTACTACACATGATTGAGCGATACTACAGTGTGTAATAGTATTCTACAGTATACTACAGTTTACTACAGAATTCTATAGTACAGTAAGTGCTGTAGTATTCTATAGTAAGCTGTAGTATTTTTTCATGAGAGTAAAAACTGCCCCCAAACGGATTTGTCTCCTTCACTGCTTAAATGATTAAAGAAGCCAAATACAAACTATACATGATCAGTCTTTCTCTCGCCGTGCCACAAAGCACCACATGCAAACATGTGAAACTATGTGGATGCATGAAAAAGAAAGGCAAAAGAACATTCCTATCCGAGCAATCGCTGTAAGCACTACATCATGTTTATTAACACCCTTAAATCACAGCCGGTGGGTGGGGTGGGGGGGTGGGGTGGGGGGGTTAGAGGAGGGGACCGGGGTTGATAAGAACACTCCTCCTGGGAGTGCAGAATGGCCCTACATGGGTGAGTTCATCTCAGAATCTCACAATGGTAGTGGGTGACGGGAGGGCAGAGAGGTTAACACTCACAGAGCTTTTTAACTACTTTTTTACTCCTTTTCCCTTGTCTCTCATTCCACGGTCTGCTCCCCCTTTTCCCCTGCTGACCATGCATGCAGGCCCTAAAATATGTTCACTTTAGTAGCTTCCTCTGAGTGGGAGGACAGGGAAGCTTTTAGGTGTAATTATATTAATAGCCGTAGAGTCTTTCTCTCTTTCTTTCTCTCTCTCCCTCATTTCTCTTTCCCACAGGCTAGGACAGGAACAAAATGTTTCCTCTATTTTGGAAAGCCGGGATAAAGGACAGCAAATCAGAGGGGTGCATGGGTCCACACACAGAGAAAACTAGAGGTGAAACTATAAGCTCTCTCTCTCTTTCTCTCTCTCAATCAACAGAGCTCCATGCAGGAGCAACTCCAGGGCACCAGGCAGGGCGCTCTGTGTGGGCCTGAGGCTGGGCCCAGAGAGCCAGAAGCAGGGCGGTAAATTCACACACATGCCTCTCCAGCATCACGCTTCCTGCCACTCTATAACCCCTGTCTGAAATTACGACTCAGTACACTGTTAGTCTCCCCAGCTACAAATTGCTGATAACGCTACTTTTCTAAACGGGGCCCTGCCCACCACAACTGCTCATTACGAACATGATACCGGACATGTTCATTGAGGTGCTGGTAGAGAATATAATATATTATAAGAGTGATGGATTGAAATCTGCCACACAAATTCTACCCTTGCTTTGTCCTTTTTTGGAGCCTATGTAGGGGAGAGTGGGGTAAGTTGAGATTTGTTTTTACATTCAGCATCACTCCGTCAAAGGAAAAATAGTATTCTTTCTAACGAAGATATCTACATACAGCATATTTCAGGATGTTGTGTATCCCTGGAAATAATCAGAATTCAGTGTATGGGGTAAGTTGAGCCGCAGGACAGGGTTAGTTAAGCCACCTACAAATTCCTGTACTGAATGAAATGTTACCACTATCTTTTTAAAACCATGTCTATCTTTATTTCCCAAACACAATTCAACACAATCACAATCAGTTTTTTGTCTTTGAATAATTTGAAGTATTTATTTTAATTTTTTTTAAATGTAACCTTTATTTAACTAGTATTCTATTTTTTAACACAAGCTTAACACCTAACAAACACGTTGTACTTTTTAACATAGGCCAGGCCCTGTTGATACCTCATCTCCCAGCGATAATACCTTGCATTACGCCTGGGAAGAAAACACTTACATTTTCTCAACTTGCCATTGGCTCAACTATTGGTTCAATTTACCCCTTGGACATCTGCTCAACTTACCCCGAGGCAA
Source organism: Salmo trutta (assembly GCF_901001165.1). Classification (NCBI taxonomy): domain Eukaryota; kingdom Metazoa; phylum Chordata; class Actinopteri; order Salmoniformes; family Salmonidae; genus Salmo; species Salmo trutta. Next base: position 30,657,498 of record NC_042977.1, on the reverse strand, counting down.
ACATTTTGACTATATTAGCCCACACAGATACACTTTTACGCTAGGTGTAGGACCTCATGTCGAGCTTACAGAGACCCCAACTGATGTATATAGCAATCTTTAAATGATCTACTTTGATTTACATACAAGCATCATAAAACCCCTAACACAATACCTTCGTTTGACTATTGTTTTTAGACCTAACTTGCTTACCACTTTTTCCATGTGGTTTCTTCCTTCACAGACTCCATGAAATGATGACCTCTTCCTAAATATTTGGTCAAATTATACATTTTGTGTATGGTTTCATAGAAACAAAGGTGGCTCAACCTATCCCCTTTGGCTCAACTTACACCAATCTCCCCTATGATAAATGGTTGAATAACAGTCGGTCTTAGTAAATTGGTTAAACAAAAATGTGCCCTTTGTATTACCTGCCTCAAGTATTTGAACCAATTAATTACTTGTAGAATGATTTCTAACAAGAAAACAAGTTAGCTAATATTGAGAGTGCACCTGTCAATTCCCTGTCTGATGCCAAAGGCACTCTACCATCGTTTCCAGGCTTGTGGACAGGGTTGTGGAGTTGAGGCAAATGAATGGTTGGGACTCAGGGCCTTAGTGTCTTGCCTTGGATGGATGAATGGTCTTACAGGGGTCAGTGGGTCAGGGTGAGAGGCAGAGAGGCTGTCCTGGGCCTGGCTGGACTGGGCTCGGCTAGGGCTGGGTGGGGGTCCTGGCTTGTAAGAGTTCAATCAGATCATCTGGGCCAATCTGTTCCAGACGGGGTATGTGACACATTATTGGATCCAGACCTGACACTGCCTTTGTGTATATTACATTACCAGACACCAGTCTTACTTAAGCTTCATTACCTCCCCACCCCTCTCCCTGCACACAGAGAGAGAAGGAGACAGCGGTGGAAATAGTACTCAATTGTCATACTTGAGTAAAAGTAAAGATACCTTAATAGAAAATGACTCAAGTAAAAGTGAAAGTCACCCAGTAAAATACTACTTGAGTAAAAGTCTAAAAGTATTTGGTTTTAAATGTACTTTAGTACAGTGGTGGAAAAGTACTAAATTGTCATACTTGAGTAAAAGTTAAAAGTAAAAGTAAATCCTACACATCAAATTCCTTGTATTACGCAAACCAGACAATGCAATTTTCTTGTTATAAAAATGTACAGCCGGGGGCACACTCCAACACTCAGACACAATTTACAAACCCATTATTTGTGTTTAGTAAGTCCACCAGAACAGAGGCAGTAGGGATAACAACGCGTTATATTGATAGGTGCGTGAATTGGACCATATTGCTGTCCTCTCTGAGTATCCAAAACTTTTGGGTGTCAGGGAAAATGTATATATTTTCATTAGAGATGTAGTGGAGTAAAAGGAAAAGTTGTCAAACAATGCAAATAGTAAAGTAAAGTACAGAAACCCCAAAAATAAAACTAAGAATTTTTACTTTACACCACCGGAGGTAGAGGGATGCACCGAATACAACAGGGAACCTCATGGGAACCTTACAATGAAATGCTTACTTACGAGCCCTTAACCAACGATGCAGTTTCAAAAAATACAGATAAGAATAAGAGATAAAAGTAACAAGTAATTAAAGAGCAGCAGTGAAATAACAATAGCAAGACTATATACAGGGGGCTACCGATACAGAGTCAATGTGCGGGGGCACTGGTTATTTGAGGTAGTATGTAAATGTATGTAGAGTTATTAAAGTGACTATGCATAGATGACAACAGAGAGTAACAGTGGTGTAAAGAGGGGGTGAGTGGGGCACTGCAAATAGTCTGGGTAGCCATTTGACTAAATGTTCAGGAGTCTTATGGTTTGGGGGTAGAAGTTGTTTTGAGGCCTCTTGGACCTAGACTTGGCCCTCCGGTACTGCTTGCCATGCGGCAGCAGAGAGAACATTCTATGACTAGGGTGGGTGGAGTCTTTGACAATTTTTAGGGCCTTTCATTGACACCGCCTGGTATAGAGGTCCTGGATGGCAGGAAGCTTGGCCTCAGTGATGTACTGGGCCGTTCCCACTACCCTCTGTAGTGCCTTGCGGTCGGAGGCTGAGCAGTTGCCATACCAGGCAGTGATGCAACCAGTCAGGATGCTCTCGATGGTGTAGCTGTAGAACCTTTTGAGGATCTGAGGACCCATGCCAAATCTTTTCAGTCTCCTGAATAGGTTTTGTCGTGCCCTCTTCACGACTGTCTTGGTGTGCTTGGACCATGTTAGTTTGTTAGTGATGTGGACACCAAGGAACTTGAAGCTCTCAACCTGCTCCACTGCAGCCCCGTCGATGAGAATGGGGGCGTGATCGGTCCTCTTTTTCCTGTAGTCCACAATAATCTCCTTTGTCTTGATCACATTGAGGGAGAGGTTGTTGTCCTGGCACCACACAGCTAGGTCTCTGACCTCCTCCCTATAGGCTGTCTCGTCGTTGTCGGTGATCAAGCCTACCACTGTTGTGTCATCGGCAAATTTAATGATGGTTTTGGAGTCGTGCCTGGCCATGCAGGGAGGTGTTTAGTCCCAGGGTCCTTAGCTTAGTAATGAGCTTTGAGGGCACTATGGTGTTGAACACTGAGCTGTAGTCAATGAACAGCATTCTCACATAGGTGTTCCTTTTGTCCATTTCCCATGGTTTTGTTGAACAGTATAGATCACTTTCGTTCCCGATTCCGATTCTGTTCCTTGAAAATGTTCTTTATTTCCAGTTTTCTATTCTGTTCCCTGAACCGGTTCCAACTCATGGGAACAGGTGAACTCGGCTTGACCGGGCGAGAATCTGACGAATCCTGCTGTGAGGGGAAAAGCCTGAGTAATGCAGTGGTTCTGTGTGGAGACAGACAGACGGACATACTGGAGCATTGTGGAGCGCGGTTCCCAGTCACACTCTGGGGAGGGACAGCCCAGACTGGAGACCCAGCCAGCGGCCCTGGGCTCAGCTCAACCTTCATACATCCCAAACAGCCGCCCAAACAGCCAACATACACACAGACACATAGACGGACTGGTACACATAGGTGGAGGTGTATTCAATTGATCTGAGAAATATCAAAATGTCTGTGTTTGAAGATTTTGGAAAGGAACTGAAGTCTCAACTGATGGGGTTGCCATGCCGTTGAATGTTGAAAAGTGATGCTATTCCATCAATTTTCCCCTTCACTTCAAAGAAGGCATCCGATCAGCCAACATCAGTGCAGCAGACAATAACATAGCTAACGTTACCTTGCTAGCCAGCTAGCGAACTACATTTGTTAATCTAAAACAACATTTAGCTAGCTTTCATAATATGCTGGCTAGACATTCCAAAGCATTCCAGAGCCAGCTGCTATCTGGCGATGCCATTTGTAACTTTGCAGGCTAACTAACTTCCGCAGAGTCTAACGTGACTAACATTATGTGTTCTATTTAGAGTCTGATCGCATCATCTGCAGCGGCATCACCAGGAACTAGTGTAAGTCACCTTCTAAAATCTTTCTAAAATCTACTAAAGGCTTAGTTGATTGTTCATGCAGGCTTGAAGTCTAAATTGGACAAAAATAGGTTTTAGTAAGGAGGGGATGGTGACTGAATGGTGTCTCTATGGGGGTGGGTATTGTCTGAAGGTTAGTATGCATGATCTATTGACAGGAATAGATTCCTTAGGAAGAATTTAACTTCTTGAAACTGTTCAACTATTGTCTTTCTCTCCGAGTCAACTACTCACCACATTGTATGTGTTGCTGTGCTAGCTAGCTGTAGCTTATGCTTTCAGTACTGTTAATTCTCTGATCTTTTGATTGGGAGGACAAAAGCACAATACCCTCTAGAGAAAACAAAATCACAAATACACTCCTCAAACTTGTCACACCCTTGCAATCAGGTCATTGGCATGGGGGAGAGGTGCTGTTAGTATACTCTTCTAGCCTATTCACTCTATTGTTGACAGTGCTTGTCAACTCAACACCACAACTGTAGGGGCCCATACACAATACACAGCTAGACTGTGTACAAGTCAAGCCCCCCTCAAACTTTTCACATCTTTGCTAACAGCCCATCTCAATGCCCCTTTATTGACTCTAAGTGGAACAAAGCACATACCAGTCTACTGTACCCTTTTTTGTTTACAAATTAACATAATGTATTGTATGGTTATGCATCTTCATGATCAGTCTTCATTTTTTACTTGCAGTACACTCGCATCTTCTGCAAGAGGTCGAAGCAGTGGGTGGTGAAGAACATTGCCAAAGCCTGCTAAACCAGCTGCAATTACCCATACACAAGAAGAGTTTCACCAGCTGAAGAACATTCTGGAACCTGCCTGGAACATTCAACCAACACAATATACAACATCCATATTCAGCTAGACTGATGTAATAGTATAATATAGAATGCCTAGTATTCTCACAACTGCGTTGTGGTTTATATATATATATACACTGCTCAAAAAAATAAAGGGAACACTTAAACAACACAATGTAACTCCAAGTCAATCACACTTCTGTGAAATCAAACTGTCCACTCAGGAAGCAACACTGATTGACAATAAATTTCACATGCTGTTGTGCAAATGGAATAGACAACAGGTGGAAATTATAGGCAATTAGCAAGACACCCCCAATAAAGGAGTGGTTCTGCAGGTGGGGACCCCAGATCACTTCTCAGTTCCTATGCTTCCTGGCTGATTTTTTGGTCACTTTTGAATGCTGGCGGTGCTTTCACTCTAGTGGTAGCATGAGACGGAGTCTACAACCCACACAAGTGGCTCAGGTAGTGCAGCTCATCCAGGATGGCACATCAATGCGAGCTGTGGCAAGAAGGTTTGCTGTGTCTGTCAGCGTAGTGTCCAGAGCATGGAGGCGCTACCAGGAGACAGGCCAATACATCAGGAGACGTGGAGGAGGCTGTAGGAGGGCAACAACCCAGCAGCAGGACCGCTACCTCCACCTTTGTGCAAGGAGGAGCAGGAGAAGCACTGCCAGAGCCCTGCAAAATGACCTCCAGCAGGCCACAAATGTGCATGTGTCTGCTCAAACGGTCAGAAACAGACACCATGAGGGTGGTATGAGGGCCCGACGTCCACAGGTGGGGGTTGTGCTTACAGCCAACACTGTGCAGGACGTTTGGCATTTGCCAGAGAACACCAAGATTGGTAAATTCTCCACTGGCACCCTGTGCTCTTCACAGACGAAAGCAGGTTCACACTGAGCACGTGACAGACGTGACAGAGTCTGGAGACACCGTGGAGAACGTTCTGCTGCCTGCAACATCCTCCAGCATGACCGGTTTGGCGGTGGGTCAGTCATGGTGTGTGGTGGCATTTCTTTGGGGGGCCGCACAGCCCTCCATGTGCTCGCCAGAGGTAGCCTGACTGCCATTAGGTACCGAGATGAGATCCTCAGACCCCTTGTGAGACCATATGCTGGTGCGGTTGGCCCTGGGTTCCTCCTAATGCAAGACAATGCTAGACCTCATGTGGCTGGAGTGTGTCAGCAGTTCCTGCAAGAGGAAGGCATTGATGCTATGGACTGGCCCGCCCGTTCCCCAGACCTGAATCCAATTGAGCACATCTGGGACATCATGTCTCGCTCCATCCACCAACACCACGTTGCACCACAGACTGTCCAGGAGTTGGCGGATGCTTTAGTCCAGGTCTGGGAGGAGATCCCTCAGGAGACCATCCACCACCTCATCAGGAGCATGTCCAGGCAGTGTAGGGATGTCATACAGGCACGTGGAGGCCACACACACTACTGAGCCTCATTTTGACTTGTTTAAAGGACATTACATCAAAGTTGGATCAGCCTGTAGTGTGGTTAACCACTTTAATTTTGAGTGTGACTCCAAATCCAGACCTCCATGGGTTGATAAATTGGATTTCCATTGATTATTTTTGCGTGATTTTGTTGTCAGCACATTCAACTATGTAAAGAAAAAAGTATTTAATAAGATTATTTCTTTCATTCAGATCTAGGATGTGTTGTTTAAGTGTTCCCTTTATTTTTTTGAGCAGTATATATATATATATATATATATATATATATATATATATATATATACATTGCTAGCTGTTGTACATGTGTATAATGGTGTTTTATATAATATGTTTTACCAGTGTACTGACAAGTGACAAAATTATTTCAGAAACCAATAAAGTGTTGAATTCAACTTCTGAATCAATTCTTTTTGAAATTCATGAAATGTATTTGGTTAAACTGGCTTCAATCTAAAACAAATGATGTATTATTTAAACTTGAATTTGTTGGTAACTAAATATGTTTCAATAAAACAGTAAATTAGTCTGTCAATATAGCATATAAGTAGACATGGCTTATATTCATGACAAAGTTTATTTTCTCTCGAGACCGAGTTGAGTTTAAATAGCAGTATGCAGCATTTCCCCTTGGATACAAAGAAGTTGATGCTAAGGAGTATTTCTGTCTGTAATAAAGCCTTTTAGTGGGGAAAAACTCATTCTGAATGGTTAGGCCTGGCTCCCCAGAGGCTGTCAAGGAGGTGTGCCTATGCCCTCCAAGGCCCACCCATGACTGCACCCCTGCCCAGTTATGTGAAATCCATAGATTAGGGTCTAATTCATTTATTTCAATTGACTGATTTCCTTATATGAACTGTAACTCAGTAAAATCTTTGAAATTGTTTTATGTTGCGTTTATATTTTTGTTCAGTATATATAGCAGAAGAAAAATATACTACTAACACTTATAATAAATACTACAGTTCTACAAAGGGAAAACTTACATATGGTGTGTTTGGGTGGTGCAATGAGGTGTTTGGAGTCACTTTGATACAAGGGGAGATTGTGGTTATGGCACCTTTCACATCTTCTCTTGAGGCATCAACTTCTTTATATCCAGCTGTATTATCTGTTAGAGAAAGACAAAAACGCCTTTAAACATTCATGGGCAATCGTTGTGTACTGTCTGTATTCCTACTGTGGTAGCATGGTGTAGAATATTACTCCAAGATTAATATGAGTTATAAAGCCAAAGTCCTTCCTGTCACGCCTGCTCCAACTGTCCCTCTCTGGCGCTGGAGTGCGCCAGGCTGCCAACCATTACGCACACCTGTCACCATCATTACGCACATTAACACTCACTGGACCCACCTGTCCTCCTTCACTTTGTTTATTGCCTTCCCTATTTCTGTCTGCTTCCCCATTTGTTTCCTGTGTCAGCATTAATGTCATTATGTGTTCATGTCCAGACGCTGTCCTGTCCTATGGCCGTTGCTAATTAAATGTTCACTCCCTGTACTTGCTTCTCATCTACCAGCGTCGATCCTTACACTTCCTTTACTCTTCCCCATCATCATCAAAACATTTCTACAGTTTTTCTCCTAATGAGAAGCACTGAAGCTAGCTAGGCTAGTTAGCTAACTAGCTAAAACTTTAGATTACAATACAATTTATGTATAGCATACACAGCTAGCTAGCTAAATAGCTAGCTAAACTTGGCTAGCTTGGCTTGAAGTGGTACTAGTAAAACCCGTTATGATCGAATCAATCACCAAATTGCATTGTACTGAACAACACTGCCTCGTGTAAAAAGAAAGGTTATAATGCTATCTAGCTACCGACAGCAAAACAACTTACTCATTTGTCATTTGCCCTCCTGAGTGCTTGTCCAGCTGGTGTAGGCTGCAGCCACTGCTTGATTGTCTCAGAATTCGCAACACCCTTCAGTGTATTCTGGCTCAAATAAATAGGGCTGTATGTTCCTATATAAAATTGCATAAAAATGTTTTTCATCATCCAGCTCTTCTTAGAAAGAGGAATCATCGGAAGCAGCCATTGTAGCTAATTATTTAGCAATCTAGGATAGACAGTGCAAGGTAACAAAGCTCCAGTGAACCAGTAAACTAGTACCGCCCCCGTTTTGAAAAGCCTGCCTTCGAGGGTGGAAACAAGGAAGTAGGGCTCCCGTCAGGCTATAGTCTTTACAAAGCCAGGGAAAATGAGTCAACCTACAGTATATCATTTGCAGATAAGAACATCGTTGAGACAAGTCCAATGGCGTTATTGAACAAGAAAAAAACATATCTACTCGCTGCTAGTGTGATCGTGCAATCGGCGAAACACAAAGGCCACAGTAATTGCTACAAAACGTTACTTCATTAATTTTAAGATCAGACAGTAGGCTCAATTAACCAATGACGTGATTGGTTGAAGTCTCCCGGCGCAAAAATAAAAAAATACAGCTGTAGTCCATAATTATGTCTGAAAAACCCTCTCATCAATCAGAATTACGTAGGGAGACTGGAAAAACAACTCAAATAGTGTCTAGTGGTGAAGTTTCCCTTTAATGTGGAGGCCCCCTCTCTCAGAGTGTCCGGAGAGTACAGTCATAGAGTACTGGGGGACATGTTAAACACTGGCTGCATTTTGCTCAACATTTATGCATACTCAGAGAGAGGAGAAAAGTAGACCCTGGTTTTTAATGGCCTGATTTCTCTGGGACATGCATTGAAATGTAAATAATTTTTAACTGCCTTCCTGGGATTCAGCCCCGTAGTCTGGATTTAAGGAAATCTCAAGCTTTCATTAAAAACCCACATAATTTTTCTGTAAAGTAACAATGTTAATCTCATGTAAGGGCTGGAGCATGTGTGCTACTATTGTGTGATACCATCTGTGTGCTCGGACATGGAACGGTGTATAACAGGGTGAGTGGAGTGCATGGGGGTAAATATATCTGCTGTTCACCAGTCTCTCTTCACACTTCCAGAAATTATGCTTTTTACCTTTCCGAGGACTGAAAGAAAGGGGTTTTCATCTGGTTTATGTACAGCAATCTCTGTTGAGGGTCTACTCACTGTACGATGATGTGACAATGTATACATTAAAAGCTTCCAGTAATGACAATTTAATGCTGATCTCTGGAGAAACTGGCTGGCTGGAGAGAGTCTGGCCGAAGGGAGGATATTCAGCTATTCATACAGGTTATGAATCAACATTGACTACATTTACATGTTAGGCCACAGTGTTTGTGAGTTACTTTCTTATGATGGAACAAGAGCTCTTTTGGGTGCGGCAGGATGTAAGTTGAGCAGGAAGAGGAAGAAATAAGATGTTTCTCTGACTCCGAAACCGCAGTTTTACAAATGTGCCAAATTCATGCTATGCATATAATTCATGAACATTTTATTAAAATATATTTAGTTACATATTTTTTTCACATATTTTTTTCTGTTGAGCCACATAATCTGCACGACTCTACCTCAACTTTTTTCAAAATGGGAATTGTGTCAGATCATAATCTCCTAAACTACAAAGCCAGCGAGGCAGGCATCAGTCAGTGATCTGCCTAGTTAGCCTCTCCAGCTCCACTACCTTCCAGGGCAGTATGTGTGTGTTTGGGGCCAGCTGAATCCAGTCAAAGGGGACTGGGAATGGAGCAGAGCGATGCTGCTCGTAGGGGAATGAGGAGGATGTGGTGGGGTGGTGGGACAGTGGGGCGTAATTTAAATAGGCAATGGCTGCAGCGCAGACAGGAAATGAAGGCTAGTTCCTGGGACGGGAGCTGAATTAGATGTTTCAGGCCTAGACCAGACTGATATCAGAAAGAAAGACTTTATGCAGTGTTGTTACTGGTAACAGTAAGGTAATTGAGAACAGCATTTCCTCTCCCCGATGGTGGGTTTCTTTAACCCAGGCTCCGCTATCTCAGTTCTCAAATCCCGCTCGAAACGATTCAAATGTCTGAAATCTATGCCCGGCTTGAAAGGACCTCCTGGTGCTGCCCTTTTTGAAGGCTTGTATCCACTTTTTCCTTTCTGGATGCTTTGATATGAAGTTTTTGGGGCAATTTCATCCGATGGAAGGAAGTCCAAGTTGAAAAGGAAAATAATGATTTTAATATTAGATCAAAATCGGGGATAAGAATATCTTGGTCTTAGTCTGAAGCTGTATTGGTTTTGATTTAAAGCAGACCATATCACAATATCGTACTCTGAGCCTTTCCACCTAACCTCCCACATGCCATTGCGCTGGCAGTGCAGTCCTAACCCAGTGAACAAGGGACGTCATGAGGACATTCAGTGATGTTCTCAATAGATCGCTTAGGGGTTTTGGCGCGATTTTATCCCTCTGACATTCTAAAAACTTTCTAAGAGCGTTGCGTGATTGTCCCAAGGGAATGTTCTCTGGGGGACCTTTGTCTAGTTTCCTGTAAGTCCCCTTCTAGTTCACGGTTTATCCCGGGAACGTTTTATGACATTCTTCAAATGTTTTGTCATTGTTCCCATGAAAGGTTTTGTCTCGGTCCCAGTTAGTTCTGGGGGTGTCCCCAAGGACGTTTTAAGGAGCGTCCACTGAAGCTCCCCTGATTTTCCCAGGTGTCCCAAACCATTATATACTGAACAAAAATATAAACACAACATGTAAAGTGTTGGTCCCATGTTTCATGAGCTGAAATTAAATATCCCAGAAATGTTCCATACGCACAAATTTGTTTACATCCCAGTTAGTGAGCATTTCTCATTTGCCAAGAAAATCCATTCACCTTACAGGTGTGGCATATCAGTAAGCTGATTAAACAGCATGATCATTACACAGGTGCACCTTCTGCTGAGGACAATAGTGGGCCACTCTAAAATGTGCAGTTTTGTTACACAACACAATGCAACAGATGTCTCAAGTTTAGAGGGAGCATGCAATTGGCATACTGACTGCAGGAATGTCCACCAGAGCTGTTGCTTGATAATTGAATGTTCATTTCTCTACCATAAGCCATCTCCAACGTATTTGAGAGAATTTGGCAGTATGCCCAACCGGCTTCTTTACTGCAGACCACGTGTAACCATGCCAGCCCAGGACCTCCACATCCGGTTTCTTCACCTACGGGATCATCTGAGACCAGCCACCCAGACAGCTGATGAAACTGAGGAGTATTTCTGTCTGTAATAAAGCTCTTTTGTGGGTAAAAACTAATTCTTACTGGCCGGGTCTGGCTCCACTCATGGCTGCACCCCTGCCCAGTCATGTGAAAACCACAGATTAGGGCCTAATGCATTTATTTCAGTTGACTGATTGCCTTATATGACCTGTAACTCATGCAAAATCATTGACATTTCTGCAAGTTGCGTAAATAATTTTGTTCAGTGTAAGTAAAGTGATGAAATGGTATCTGGGTTTAATGGTAAGTGGTACACTGTTCAGCTAAAGTAGTGTAAAAACCTTTAATCAATTCTATAGCTAGAGGACTCCTGATATCGCCAGGAGTGATAAGTATATCTTTTTTGTCTTTATCTGTTGTGGTCTAGTACTGTCTTTTTGCTAGCTAGGGCCATCTACTTTAAGTGCTGCATGTCTTCCCAGTGGCCTACTTGGTGTGTGAGCTGCTGACTGCTCATCATTTGCACATAGTTGTTGACACATTCACCAGGATCAAGGGGCAGGGACATTTGTGACTTGTTTTGGTAATCAGTGGCTGTATTGGACGGGGAGTGATGTCACCTCTCCTAGGCAATCAGCAATTAGTACAGGGAGGTGTACTCTCCACCTCTGTTCGGCAATTAGCAATTAGTGTTTGTTCTTCAGTTTCCCCTGGTTTCTCAGCACTAGCTGTAAGCAGTGGACGTGTCAGTGGTGGCTTTGTCACCGAAACAAAGACGGTTCTGCTGAGTTGTTCGAGGAACGCGTGAGATTAAGGCTCCACGCCACTCTCTCTCTCATTTGAGTATCTTACCTTGTTATTTACGGATCTAATTTTGCTATTTTGGAGCTTTGTCAACTGTGTGTTTTCTATAACTGTTCCCACGCCCCTGTAGGCTTTACAGACGCTCCCCACTGCTTGGCTGCAACCCTTTAATAATTTAGTGTACGCTGCGTGCACAACCCATGTGGAATTCCAGGTCTCTGGCAGGGTTTGGAACTGCCGATCCTCGGTCATGAACATTGAGTTCATCTCAGCCAATTCTGCCCTTCAGTCCCTTGACATTTTGGCACTGACGAAGACATGGATCACCCCAGAGAACAATGCTACTCCAGCTGCTCTTCCTTCATCTAACTATATTTTCTCTCATAGTCCAAGAGCATCTGGTCGTGGTGGTGGTGGCACAAGCCTACTCATTTCTCCTGTGGAGATTTTCTCTTCTCCCTCACTCATCTGTCCATCTCCTGCCCATCTATTCATTTGAATTCCACACTATCACTGACACCTGGTGCCCTTGGGGAGTTTCTCTATGAGCTTGACACCTTGATAAGTTAATTTCCTGACGACGGCTCACTGCTCTTTGTACTTGCCTTCGATTCCTTTCTTTCCCCTCATCTCTTTTGACCTTTCCCAATCCCCTCCAACTCACAAGGCAGGAAATACGCTTGACATCATCTTTACTAGAGGCTGCTCACCTACTAATCTCACTGCAATCCCCCTCCAGGTCTCTGATCACTACTTTGTTTCCTTTTCGGTCTCCCTTTCCACCAACCCTAAACACTCAGTTCCTCAGTTCGCTCTCTCCCACTACTCTCTTCTATCCTACCATCTCTCCTTTCTGGTAAATCCTTCTCCCTCCTGTCTCCTGATTCTGCCTCCTAGACCATGCTCTCCTCCCTTTCCGCATCCTATGACTCGCACTGTCCCCTTTCTCACGGCCGGCTCAGCTCTCCCCTCTTGCTCGGTGCCTGAGTGACTCATTGCGAGCTTACTGAACAGTGCTGAGTGACAATTGAGGAAAACTAAACTTCTGGAGGACGTATCATCCTTTCACGCCCTCCTCTCTACTTTCACGTCCTCTCTATCTGCTGCTGAAGCCACTTTCTACAACTAAACTTCAAGCTTCCATCTCTAACCCTAGGAAACTCTTTTCCACCTTCTCCTCCCTACATAAGCTCCCACTCCCTCCCCCCCCCTCTCTGTGGATGACATCTGCTAGGATGATGACATCTGCTACTCATTCACTCAGCCTATTGAGTCCACTGGTCTCACTCACACAGAACTATCCTACACCTTGATCTCTATCTCCCCTCTTTCCAGATGACATCCTGCAAATAGTGAGGTCTGACAACCTGCCCGCTTGACCCCATCCCCTTCTCCAGACCATCTCTGGAGACCTTCTCCCATTCCTCACTTCCGTCATCAACTAATCCCTGACCACTGGCTGAGTCCCCTCTGACTTTAAAATGGCCCGAGTTGCACCCCTCAAACCAACACGAGTCATCTGACGTGAAACTATAGACACGTATCCCATCTTTCTTTTCTTTCCAAAACAGTTGAGTGTGCTGTCTCTGATCAAATTTCTTATCTCTCTCATAACGATCTACTTGACCCTAACCAGTCAGGCTTCAAGATGGGTAACTCAACCGAGACTGTTCTTCTCTGTATCAAGGAGGCTCTCCGCACTTTCAAAGCTGACTCCTCTGCTCTCATCCTCCTAGATCTATCAACAGCACTACCACAATATGCCTATACATTTGGCATGTAGGTTGTATTTTTAGTGTGTGTGTATATATATTAGCCAAGTCAGTTAAGAACAAATTCTTATTAACAATGACAGCCAAAACCGGACAACGCTGGGTCAATTGTGTGCCGCCCTATGGGACTCCCAATCACAGCTGGATGTGATACAGCCTGGATTCAAACCAGGGACTGTAGTGATGCCTCTTGCACTGAGATGCAGTGTCTTAGACCTCTGCGCCACTCAAAAATAATTGCTTAGAATTAAATGATGTTTTACTAGGCTATAAAGTCATTCTACAGTGCTTTTGAATGAACTTTTAGAAATTTGAGTTTGGCCAGTCTTAAGATCATGCGGTGAGGTATGCATGCCTTGTTTGTTAATTTAGCCTAGAATATTCTCTTATATTGCCATGCTCTAATCAGTCAAGACATGTATTTTGTAACATCATGGAATAAATGAGAAAATAATAGTTTTATGAATGGGGAGGGGGGGAGTTACTTAAGCATTGTTCCAAATTTATGCAATCCTCTTTTTTAACAATAGCCTGTATCAAACCTCTCTGGTGCTGCAGCATGCGCTCATTCGTTGTCATCTGTTGTGGTATTAAAATATTCTGCTTGTCTCCAGTCATCTAACATTATGTAGAATTGCATGAAATGCATTTATAAAATATATTTTTTTGGATTGCAAATAAGAGCTTCATGCAGTGTTTTTCTTATAATGGAGATCTTTTCATCCTTAACCTTGTCCATGGTGGAATGTGAATCCACAACCTTCTGGACACTTTACCATGTAGGCTAATGCTTATAAAATGAAGAACAGTTTCTAAAACTGCATATCTAAAGGCTCTGGTCTGTCCTGGGAGTTAGGTTAAATGGTAGGCATGTACTTTGCTATCCACTTCATGTTTTTTTATTGTTTTGGGTAAAGGGGAGGGTCACTTTTTTGTTCAAGCTTTCAGGGAGGGTCGAGTTAAAATATTTTACTGAAGGGAGGCCTATCCATTTTCATTTCAGAGGTCTGATTTTCCTCCAGGTATCCCTCATTATAAATAACAGTCTGTTAGTGCTGACTTTTTTTGTCTGTTTTAATGTTATCACTAGAATTAGTATTTGTATCCAATGGCAGGTTGTGAGCATGTTGAGAAATGTCAGTCTTACAGTTTCATTATCCTTATTCAGTACCTACGTAGGAAAATAATTGGGATATTGTGAAGCATTTGGCTACTGTAAAAACATAGCACATATGCCGTTTCTGTCTCACGCAACATTGTACAAGATCAACTTTTCTACATGACTTGTCAACTGACACAGTATCGCCTGTGTCTCTGCCAGGTATTTCCAGGCAGGTCACCTGTGACACAAGTCAGTATTTGACTTACATCCATGTCTGATGACGTAGAACCCGACCTCTAGGGGCAACAGTGAGCGCTGTAGGCTTTGGTTTTGCTGAAGAGTTGTGGACGGGAATGACAGATGGGCGTAAGCATCTGCCTCTGGTTCCAAAGGTTGCGTGTTCGAATAGAGCGATAGAAAGTTGTTTTTTATACTTTTTGTTTTAACCCTATCCCAACCCTTAAGAATTCGGAGTTATTCCCTAAACTTAACCTTGGAATGATACAGAAAAGTAACCAAACACTTTGAAATGTGATGTTTGAGGAACATGGATGAACATCCAGTAATGGTGAGTGGGTAAAATCCCTGGGGAAACCAAGTAAAAAAATAAAAGCCATATTAAAACCTGTGTTGTGATAATTGCGTTGTTTGCTCTATAACCTGTTAGTTCGTATGCCTTACGACCATGATATAGGTCTAAGGCCGAGACAATAAGGAGACACAGCGGCAGAATAAAATCAACCACACCTTTGTTTCATCACAAAACCCGGAGAGCAACTTCTATCCGGTGAAGTCCACAAAGCATATTGCATGTATCAAACAGTTACATGACCTACAGCATGGTCTAGCAAGTCAATGTTTCCGTCATTTTCGGACTACTAAACAACTATTGATTTAGAACCATGGAGAGTTACCACAAGTCACAAAGAAAACAGGAGCTGCCTCCTCTATTCTCGCACCATTTCAACTTCAACATTTCAACATCATCTAGTTACATATGCTTAGTCTAGTATTGAGAACTAAAAGATACCATTTATCCCAGTCAACGTAAACTAAGTATGATTTGGCTGTCCATGGACAATTCTGATTTCTCTCTCTGTGTATGTGTGTGTGTGCGTGCAAGTAGAAAAAACATGACTCACCCTACTTATAGAGAAACGCCAATGCCATCCTCCTCTCTTTCATTTTGACAAAATGGTCTGTGAATACATACAGTACAAGGTTTTTGTTCTCCTATGCTATCTGGCTAAAATGCTTGCTTGCTAGCTTAACTTCCTTTTAAAGGGCAACAATGAGCCATCTAGTTAAATAAAGGTTCAATGTAAAAAATACATTGTCCTGCTGAAAGGTAAATTAATCTCCCAGTGTCTAGTGGAAAGCAGGCTGAACCAGGTTTTCCTCTAGGATTTTGCCTGTGCTTAGCTCTATTCCCTCTCTTTTTTATCCTAACAAACCCCCCCGTCCTTAACGACTACAAGCATACACATAACATAATGCAGCCACCACTATGCTTGAAAATTAAGAGAGTGGTACTCAGTAATGTATTGGAATTGCCTCAGACATAACACTTTGAATTCAAGATAAAAAGTTAATTGATTTGCCACATTTTTTGCAGTATTACTTTAGTGCCTTGTTGCAAACAGGATGCATGTTTTGTTATATTTGTATTCTGCACAAGATTCCTTCTTTTCACCCTGTCAATTAGATTAGTATTGTTGAGTAACTACAATGTTGTTGATCCATTCTCAGTGTTATCCTATCACAGCCATTCAACTCTGTAACTGTTTCAAAGTCATCATTGGCCTCATGGTGAAATCCCTGAGTGGATTCCTTCCTGTCTGGAAACTGAGTTAGGAAGGACAACTGTATCTTTGTAGTACCTGGATGGATTTTATACCATCCAAAGTGTAATTAATAACTTCACCATGCTCTATGGGATATTCAATTACTTTTTTTTGCTCTCTCTTTTTTGCACACCTACCAATAGCTACCCTTAATTGTGAGGCATTGGAAAACCTCTCTGGTCTTTGTGGTTGAAACTGTTTTTAATGAGTGGGGTATTGATATGAGGTAGTTGTTCAAAAATCAGAACAAAAGGGTGGAATACTTATTGACTCAAGACATGTCAGGTTTTTATTTTGAACTCATTTGGAAACATTTTGAAAAAAATGTATTGGGTATAGGCCAGTGATGACAAATCTCAAATTAATCCATTTAAAATTTGGGCTGTAGCTATATGTGGAACTACTATATGTGGAAAAGTTAAGGGTGAGAATACTTTCTGAAGATACTGTACTTAGATTGAATATTTATCCAAATTGAAAGAGCAATTTGGTGCAAACAAATGACTTTGTGAATTTGTTAGCTTAGAGGTTTGAAACATGAGCCATTTTGATGATATGTTCTGCTTGGAGTTGTGAAAATCTACCACATACTTGTGAAAATTGCACCAAAGTGATTGAAAAAAGGTGTAATCAATCTGATTAGGCTGAACGGCGGACATCTTGGCTCACATCTGGACTACACAGCTCTGCCTTTCCACAGTTTAGTCTGACAGCAGCAGAGTCAAGGCTTTCAGTTACACAGCTTTTGAGCTGATTCTGACCATTCCAGGCCAGAGGGATGTGTGTCTGTGTGCGGTGGTGTTGTGGAGGGTATAAGCAGGTATACATCGTATACCAACTTTTTGTTTTGTGTAGGCATTGCATATACTCACTACTGTACTTAATCCCCACAATGCATATCAAAGTACATTTTTATTGTACCTTTATTTAACTAGGCAAGTCAGTTAAGAACAAATTCTTATTTACAATGACGGCCTACCCCCAGGCAAACCCTCCCCTAACCAGGACGACGCTGTGCCAATTGTGCACCGCCCTATGGAACTCCCGATCACGGCCGGTTGTGACACAGCCTGGGAACAAACCAGGGTCTGTAGTGACGCCTCTAGCACTGCAATGCAGTGCCTTAGACCGCTGTGCCACTCGGGAGGCCCAATGTAATGGAGGTATGCGCCTTTCCTTTGCTGGGCGGGCAGTTTGGGAAATGTTTGGCAAAATTATAATATACTCACTTCTCCAGGCACCACTACATCACTTTGTGTGCGTGCGAGCGTGCGTGCGTGCGTGCGTGTATGTGTGTGTATGTTTGCGTACATACGTGTATGTGGGTGTGTGTGTGCTGTCACAGTACTACTCTTTGAGCTCATTTCAAATACAATCTACATGATGGTCAAATATAGGGCGGCACATCTCAGCCTTGTTTCCGTTGCTTCCAGTCCATGAATCCACATTCTGGCTGCAGCCAGGCTAGAATAACAGATCCATAAGTCACTTCAGACCTGCTATTATAACAGGTGTCAGTCTGGAGATAAAAAAATGACATCTTAATTCAGATGGAGACGCTTTGTCAAAGAAGATTATCACATCATCATCATGCGGTTTATTTTGATTGTGTCTGCGTCGTTCCGTTTGGGCCGAGGTCAACCATATTAGTGCTGGGTGTTGGCCATGCCCTCTCTCTGGGGAGAGCTTGAGGAGCTAGTTGAGCTGTGATGAATCCGTCTTTGAATGAGTTTCTCTTTGTAGACAGATATTATAGGGACTGTGACTGGGGCCATGTACATACAGTAGCTCCTAGGAACATGGATGGTCTCAGACCTAGGAAATGTAGTTATTCATTTTCAGTAACTCAGGTTAATGTAGACTTTTGTGGGATCAAATTAACTACCTGGAAATAATACTACGTCAATTCTGGCCACCTCTCTACCAAGCAGTGTGTGAAGACCACAGAAAATATAACAGTTTGCTTTCAGCTTAGTCTACCAGACGTATCAGCCTTGCTCACATCAGTTTTGATTAGTGATGTAGTTTAAAATGCATAAATAGAAGTCATATTATATATTACATGATAAAGTTACATTTAATTGAAAACCCCTAATATCTCTATGTCTAACAGTCTTCTATGGGATTGACAGACAGGCTGTAGTTCCCTGCTGGCTCTGGCTCTAGCCCACTCTGTTTATGGACACACCCAGGCCCAGCTCTTACCGTCTGTTTCTTATAAAGGACATCAAACAGAGAGAGCGGCTTGCCTGAACCACAAAGCACCTGTTTCCTACACTTCCACAACACGTTCTTGCTGCTGCGTTCAAAGGGCATTCTTAGAACAGAGACACAAGACATCCCGCCTACACACAGCCAGATCTCACACTGATGTTTTCATCAATGATCCTCAACGGCATATCCTCAATGTTCATTAATGGATATTGCCATATGAATAGCATATTCGGTAGTTATGAGTTTTTTTTAACAAATTCATGAAGCATGTGCAATGTGTAGTTATGCAATAAGTACTCTATAACAATATATACTTTCACTAATTGCACATGATCTATGTATTTAACTACTGTAAAAATACATAATCAGCCATGTAAGTAATGTTTTTCTGTGTGTGGAAATTGAGTTATACTGTACATCTCAATTTGAGTTATGCATCGTGATGTGACACTACAGTCTGATGTTTACCGACTTAGTCCCAGATTGACGGACATTGATGTACACCCAGACTGACGATTTTACGACTACTTTGTTACGTTTGCAAATGGTTACTTATCTCTGACTGTACCATCTACGTAACAACAATGGACACATTTAATCTTTACTGCGTTATTATGTTACAATTAAACTTTACAGCTTGACATATTCCCATAAAGGTTACCGATGTAGATAACAAAATAACTCTTGACATTACATTTTACTTGAAAGATGAAATAACAGAACTAATCTCTCTCTCTCTCTCTGTGTGTGCCTCACACGAAAGCTATTGAAGTTACCCTCTCTTTTGAAAACAGACATTTACAAGCTTACATGGCACATTACGTTTAATGATGAGAGCGGTGTTGGAGATGGACAGGAGCTACAGTTGTTGTGACACAGAGAGGTAGGTGTGATAAGCATGGAAAATAAACATTTTCAGGAAGATGGGGCTGTATCTATGTCTCCCGACACATCCCTCCTGCTGTAAGGCCAGATAACAGTCATTAAAACATAAAGGTTGTGAAATAACACAGAGCCCATAGGAGAGAGATGTGTTATCATAGAGTTGGTGGCTGGGGGATTCAGAGGAGTGGTGATGTGTTATCATAGAGTTGGTGGCTGGGGGATTCAGAGGAGGGGTGATGTGTTATCATAGAGTTGGTGGCTGGGGGATTCAGAGGAAGGGTGATGTGTTATCATAGAGTTGGTGGCTGGGGGATTCAGAGGAGTGGTGATGTGTTATCATAGAGTTGGTGGCTGGGGGATTCAGAGGAGTGGTGATGTGTTATCATAGAGTTGGTGGCTGGGGATTCAGAGGAGGGGTGATATGTTATCATAGAGTTGGTGGCTGGGGGATTCAGAGGAGGGGTGATGTGTTATCATAGAGTTGGTGGCTGGGGGATTCAGAGGAGTGGTGATGTGTTATCATAGAGTTGGTGGCTGGGGGATTCAGAGGAGGGGTGATGTGTTATCATAGAGTTGGTGGCTGGGGGATTCAGAGGAGGGGTGATGTGTTATCATAGAGTTGGTGGCTGGGGGATTCAGAGGAGGGGTGATGTGTTATCATAGAGTTGGTGGCTGGGGGATTCAGAGGAGGGGTGATGTGTTATCATAGAGTTGGTGGCTGGGGGATTCAGAGGAGTGGTGATGTGTTATCATAGAGTTGGTGGCTGGGGGATTCAGAGGAGGGGTGATGTGTTATCATAGAGTTGGTGGCTGGGGGATTCAGAGGAGGGGTGATGTGTTATCATAGAGTTGGTGGCTGGGGGATTCAGAGGAGTGGGGATGTGTTATCATAGAGTTGGTGGCTGGGGGATTTAGAGGAGGGGTGATGTGTTATCATAGAGTTGGTGGCTGGGGGATTCAGAGGAGGGGTGATGTGTTATAATAGAGTTGGTGGCTGGGGATTCAGAGGAGGGGTGATATGTTATCATAGAGTTGGTGGCTGGGGGATTCAGAGTAGGGGTGATGTGTTATCAGAGAGTTGGTGGCTGGGGGATTCAGAGTAGGGGTGATGTGTTATCATAGAGTTGGTGGCTGGGGGATTCAGAGGAGGGGTGATGTGTTATCAGAGAGTTGGTGGCTGGGGGATTCAGAGGAGGGGTGATGTGTTATAATAGAGTTGGTGGCTGGGGGATTCAGAGGAGGGGTGATGTGTTATAATAGAGTTGGTGGCTGGGGGATTCAGAGGAAGGGTGATGTGTTATAATAGAGTTGGTGGCTGGGGGATTCAGAGGAGGGGTGATGTGTTATCAGAGAGTTGGTGGCTGGGGGATTCAGAGGAGGGGTGATGTGTTATCATAGAGTTGGTGGCTGGGGGATTCAGAGGAGGGGTGATGTGTTATCATAGAGTTGGTGGCTGGGGGATTCAGAGGAGGGGTGATGTGTTATAATAGAGTTGGTGGCTGGGGGATTCAGAGGAGGGGTGATGTGTTATCATAGAGTTGGTGGCTGGGGGATTCAGAGGAGGGGCGATGTGTTATCATAGAGTTGGTGGCTGGGGGATTCAGAGGAGGGGTGATGTGTTATCATAGAGTTGGTGGCTGGGGGATTCAGAGGAGGGGTGATGTGTTATCATAGAGTTGGTGGCTGGGGGATTCAGAGGAGGGGTGATGTGTTATCATAGAGTTGGTGGCTGGGGGATTCAGAGGAGGGGTGATGTGTTATCATAGAGTTGGTGGCTGGGGGATTCAGAGGAGGGGTGATATGTTATCATAGAGTTGGTGGCTGGGAGATTCAGAGGAGGGGTGATGTGTTATCATAGAGTTGGTGGCTGGGGGATTCAGAGGAGGGGTGATGTGTTATAATAGAGTTGGTGGCTGGGGGATTCAGAGTAGGGGTGATGTGTTATAATAGAGTTGGTGGCTGGGGGATTCAGAGGAGGGGTGATGTGTTATCAGAGAGTTGGTGGCTGGGGGATTCAGAGTAGGGGTGATGTGTTATAATAGAGTTGGTGGCTGGGGATTCAGAGGAGGGGTGATGTGTTATAATAGAGTTGGTGGCTGGGGGATTCAGAGGAAGGGTGATGTGTTATAATAGAGTTGGTGGCTGGGGGATTCATAGGAGGGGTGATGTGTTATCATAGAGTTGGTGGCTGGGAGATTCAGAGGAGGGGTGATGTGTTATAATAGAGTTGGTGGCTGGGGGATTCAGAGGAGGGGTGATGTGTTATAATGGAGTTGGTGGCTGGGGGATTCAGAGTAGGGGTGATGTGTTATAATAGAGTTGGTGGCTGGGGGATTCAGAGGAGGGGTGATGTGTTATCAGAGAGTTGGTGGCTGGGGGATTCAGAGGAGGGGTGATGTGTTTTCATAGAGTTGGTGGCTGGGGATTCAGAGGAGGGGTGATGTGTTATAATAGAGTTGGTGGCTGGGGATTCAGAGGAGGGGTGATGTGTTATAATAGAGTTGGTGGCTGGGGGATTCAGAGGAAGGGTGATGTGTTATAATAGAGTTGGTGGCTGGGGGATTCATAGGAGGGGTGATGTGTTATCAGAGAGTTGGTGGCTGGGGGATTCAGAGGAGGGGTGATGTGTTATCAGAGAGTTGGTGGCTGGGGGATTCAGAGGAGGGGTGATGTGTTATCATAGAGTTGGTGGCTGGGGGATTCAGAGGAGGGTTGATGTGTTATCAGAGAGTTGGTGGCTGGGGGATTCAGAGGAGGGGTGATGTGTTATAATAGAGTTGGTGGCTGGGGGATTCAGAGGAGGGGTGATGTGTTATCATAGAGTTGGTGGCTGGGGGATTCAGAGGAGGGGTGTTTTAACAGGCTCCTGGATTAACACTGGGTTGACACAGTGTTTAATCTGTTAGTGCTGCTGTATCTACAACACATTAACACCTGGGATTCAGAACAATGCAGGAGATTTGCAGGAGCCATTTGATTGATTGTATGCTGCATTGACACATTTGAAAAAAGACACAGCATAAAATAAAACGTTAAATGATTTTAATATGTTGTACGAGGAATATACAACTGACGATAAATAAAGCATAAAGCTTATTGTACATATGAATTTAAAAACAGTATATGAACTGTTTAATGTAAGTCTCTAATGGTGGATTAGTACCAGCTATCTGTTTTGTCTCCGGTTAAGCTGTGATTGTATGAAGTAAGACGTGGTGATGAATCTTTGATTGCTGAGATATGTTACGCTTTTGTTGCCTTGTGTAGTCTTTGTGTTAGCTGGGAAGCAGTGAAGCAGATATGGTATTGTGGGGTTGTGTGTGTGTGTACCTCTAGAGAGTGTGAACTCTGTGGGTACACGACCCGGATAAGGGTCAGCAGTTTCTGAGTGACGGCAGGAAGGTAGCCAGGGCTGCATTAGGCCGCTACAGAAGCCTTGTTAGTTGCCAGCAGTCTATTTGTTCTAACAGAAAACAGTTGAACGTAAGCTCCTAAACCTATGCTGTCAATTGTGAGCTAAATACATTGTCATCGCTGCAGTGCACTGCAGACAGGCCTTGTTTAAGAGGCAGAGATGGGCTGTGTAAAGAGGGATATTTATGTCAGCTAGATGTCATCAGGTTCTTATTCTGTCCCAGTCCACATAGAGACAGACTCCCTATACTGCTCCTGTCTGCTGTCTGCTGCGGGGCCATTTCTCCCCCACCTGGATGGGACTATGGCATGATGGATTCTACAGATGATTGGGAACACCCCCCCCCCGCCACCACACACATGCACGTACATGCACAAGCATGCACACATATATGCAAGGCACATACACATTCACACATGTACACACATACACATACACACTGAAACACACAGTCAAACCCCTCCCCTGCCGCTCACCACCCCTGATCCCCTGTAATGAAATCAAGATGTTCAGTTCTCCCAGGATCCAGGAGTGCAGCAGCAGTGCAGCTCGAGTTAGCGTACACCCTCCTTCCCCCTTCCCTCTTCTCCTCACCCCTCCTCACCACTACAACTGCTCTATAAATACTCTTACGACTTTCTTAAATATGTGACAAAAATGCATAAAAGGAGGTTTATGGGTACACGTTTGGCTGCTGGAAATAAAAGTACTTGTGTAAGATTGTACTTCCACCTGTGGGGAAGAGGAGAGGAGAGGCAGGGTAGGGGAGTGCCTGGGGATTCTAATGGTGGGGGCCGTGCCATGTATCGGTTGGGTATTGGGGTAAACTGGGGGGGGGAGGAGATGGGTGTGCATGCATTTGTGGGTGAGTGTGTGGAGGGGGGCAAAGAGGGCTGTGGGTTTGCTCCCAGGCCCTGCACCTGATCTTCATTTTTCAATTTGTAACCAATCTTCTCACAATTGGGCACCAAATTAAAGCGTAAACATGGCAGATATTCATCTTGTTTACATCAAAGCCCCAGAGCCCTGCAACCATACCCCCCCCCCCCCCCAGCACAGTCCCACCCAGGCATGGCTCTGGCCTACTCTAGCTGTCAGTGGTGCTTTCCTACCATACATTAGTCCTAATCAGGGTCCATTCCCCTTTCTTGGCGCTTTGTTTGGAGCCAGCTATCTGCTCCCTGGCTGAGTGGTCTGAGAGAGAGGAGCGTGTGATGAGGATTGATGGATCCCGCTGACTCTGTCACGTTCGGGTCCATGCTCTGAGAACTGGGGCCTGTGGTTGGCTTCTGCAGGGAGGAAGAATCTGTGTCTTAGGGATGGGTTAAACAGTTCACTGTATGTCAGCCTACATATTACATTTTCTCTCTTTCACCCCACCCCCTGCTGCTGTCCTCATCTCTTCCTCTGTCTTATTTCACTCACTCACACACTCACACTCAAACACTTTGCTATGACCTTCTATTTGTTTATTTTTAGCATCATCCCACTTTGCTGCTTTGAGTCTCCAACGTGTGGAAGACATCACTCTGTTTATAGAGAGAAACTACCAGAAATGATATTGCAATGTGTCAGCATTAAATTCCCTCCGAAACGCGGGTCTCACTTCATATGCTCTCCAACTTGTGTTTCAGGTTTCACGGGAATGGTCATTTCAGTGGCTATTGGTTAGTATAGCCAGTTTTTAGAGAAGAAAGTGAAATTATATAAACATTGTTCTGTACATCGATGATCCAGTACAGCAAATAAATACATTTCCCACATTCCAATGATTTTGTAAGTTCTTGTAGTAAAGGTAATCCTAAGCACTGTGTGTATATTCCATTCCAGTTAAAGGATATTTGTCTGATCCAGGACCACTATAGAGCTGTGTGAGAACAGGCTGTGCCTCGCAGAGGAAACTTGTGTTAGGAATTAAAGCACAACGCCCCGACTGGCAGATGCTGTATGTGTACCACTAAAACCCGAGCCCCCAGCTTGTGTGTGTGTGTGTGTGTTGTGTGTTGTGTGTGTGTGTGTGTGAACATGCATGTTCTCATACATGCATACGATGTGCACATGTAATTCATATTTTGTATGACTGTAAATGATTATTTGAGCAATAAAATAATTATAAAATGTAATATTTATGAAGATATTTTCCCTCTCTTTCATGTAAAATAGGCTTTGTGTCTTTGCTGGAGAGAAAGCGTCATTGTTTGATTGCGTCACGGGCACACATCTTCAATATGAAAGTTTTATTGGGTGAAGGACAGGAAGTGATAGATGGCAGATAACTAACCTCTGACCAATCAGAGCACAGAAAGGAAAATAAACTCATCAAAGTTTGGATCGAATCAAGTGGTTAAGTCAGAATGACATAAACATACAGTATCTTCAAAACAATACAGGGAATAACAGTATACTATCTGTAGGCCCATGTGGCTCGATTGGTAGAGCATGGCGCTTGAACTACCAGGGTTATGGGGTTGATTCCCATGGGGGACCAGTACAGTGAAAATGTATGCACTCACTACTGTAAGTCCCTCTGAATAAGAGTGTTTGCTAAATGACTAAAATGTATCTGACCAATGTACTCTTTGGGAATATATTTTATAGAGCAAAATATTTCGTTATTCCAATACTATGAGCATTAAAAAGTTTTGTTTTCACCATGTTTGTGTGCATGTGTGTGTTTGTTGATTTGTTTTCAGACATACGCAGAAGGACACTGATTTTATAGTCTCTCTCACAAAGAACCTCCTCTGTTGTCCCACTCTTTCAGTCATGTTCCATTTGAATGAACTTTACATAACTATCGCCATTCTGATGTCTCACTCAGAGGTAGTTTCATAAGCTAAACTGTTTATATCAGTCCCATACTCCTGCCTGCCTGTGTGTGTGTTTGCATGTGTGTGTGCCTCCATTCCTGCATGCGTATGTGTCTGCGTGAGTGCAAGTTTATGTGAGTGTGTGTGCGCATCCACGCATGTGTGTGTGTGTGTTGGGATTGACACTTGTGTTTTGAAACCCTTCTATCAACACTTTTCATGTTAACTGAGCGTCTCCATTACCTCCAGCTTTCTCATTGTTCCACTGCTTCCAGACGTTTTAGTCCAGAGTTCATTCAACGCTTTTCACCCCCTTCCCTGCTCTGTCTTTGAGAAAGTAATTGATCTCAATCAGCAGTCCATTATCTTTTGCAGGCAATTATACACATTGTCACTTTTGTGTTTGGCCCTGTGACCCCTAAGGTCGCTGGGTCCCGGTGTAACCCTAGCCGCCTGGACGGCTCCCTCGACCCTTGTATAAAGAGTCTTCCAGGGTAAAGGACCCCCAAGGGGCCTTTCTGCACAAGCAGTACAGGACAGCCAGTTTAACGCAATCCTTTATTGAACTTCCACAGGAATGCAGGCCAGGGCAGCACCGTTCAGACGGTTCTCCCAAGAAACATACACACTTAGAAATAAAGGTGCAATGTAGAACCTAGAAGGGTTCTTCGGCTGTCCCCATAGGATAACCTTTTGAAGAACCCCTTTTTGTTCTACCTTTTGGTTCCAGGTAGGGTTCCAAAAGGGTTATTTGGCTGTCCCCATACGAGAACCCTTTTGAGTTCCATGTAGAACCCTTTACAAAGAGGGTTCTACATGGAACCCAAAAGGGTTCTAACTGGAACCAAAAAGGGTTCTCGTATGGGGACAGCCAAATAACCCTTTTGGAACCCTTTTTTCTAAGAGTGTACATCCCAGATTTTATAGAGGTTTTCATATATACCATAATCCCAAAATCCCCATTCTAGACAGAATCTCAGACCCCTTAGTTATATTGGTAGAGGGTGAGCTCGTGAAGGACTGCTGCTGTAACAGAACAGGGTTAGATATTATGGAATGAGATTAATGGTGTAAGACGGGTAAAAATGAGGCTTGGGGGAACAGCCAACATAGGAGGCAGCATACATTGTGAATCACACAGAGGCCACCAATTTTGGGGACAATTCCAAAAAATCCCACATGAACCCTGAGCTATAACCAGTGAATATAATATAGAAGGTGTTGAATGATACCCGACGATTCTGGATGGTATAGCACCACGCAGAAAACGACCGTGGCTATAGGTTTATATGAAAATGTTTCTAGGGAATATTTAAACTAGTGAAAGGCGATCCAGCACAAATATGAATGGCTGTCTTTAAAACACCTTAATGGCCCTCGGAGCAGGACTTGGCAGTGGTCGAGTCATGAGTAATATCCGTCCATAAGCAGCTATTTCATTTAGGAGGCTGGCAATAAATGGCCTTAGTGAGGGGGAGGGAGGAATGGAGGGGTGGAAGTTGTACGGTTTCATTTTTAGCCAAGGAACAGGGCTAGACCATTGCAGCCCAGAGAACGGAAATAGCAAATAACTAATAATGGCCAGTCTTTTGGGTTTTGTTTTTAGTGTGGCAAAACATAGAAGTTCTCAGAAATGTTACTGCTGCTATTTCAAATGAGTAAGTTGTAGTGAAGTAGTGGGCACCTGATGAAATTAACTAGGCAAAGGAAAAACTCAAGCCAGGTCTGTTCTGGTTTTGAAGTCCCCTATCTAACCTTTGACCTCTGCTATAGCCTCAAGCCATTTCAAGTCACCATTGCAAACATGCCACTAAAACATTCCCTTATTACTTTTTTTATTTTATTATATAGGTGACAAAATGTAACAAAAAAACATTTATTGATTGAGACTAAAATACATGAATTCAGGTTTCAACGTATCTCTTTTACTCTTCTCTCAGTATTACATGTGACGTAAAAGGATGTTTCACTCTTATCGGGGAGAGTACCAGTGATCCCCATGTTTCCTCTCTAAGCCAAGCCTCATGTTGTATCCACCCCTGCCTATCCTGTCCCATCCTTGGGAAAATGCCCATTTCCTCCCTGTTCTCAGTTCTCCCACTGAGGGACAAAGGGGTTCCTAAGTTCAGCCACCACCCCAGGCTAATCGAGGGGCTAAAAAAGGGACGGGGGGGAGTCCAGAGGTGGACCATGCAGTGACAGAGAGAGGAGGGGAGACGCTAACCACTAACCACCGTGTGGGAGAAACTCCAAAGGTCACTGACCTCATAGAGCAACAAGTATGACTAAGCCAACACACAACAAACAGCAAACAGAACCAGCCGTGGCGTGGTGTGGCATCCATTATGATGGGTCCCTACATCAAGAGATCTGGGGTCACAGCCTATTTCCGTGGAGAGGGAGGGACCCTGGGTAGATTCTTTACCCAGGGTCAGGCAGACCGCTATGGGTAGCCTCAGGGTGTTGGCTGCCTGGTTGTTTCCTATTCTGGATGCCCCAATGCAGGACATATACACAGGGCAGATTCTAATGAAATACAGGTGACAAAGGCATAATTGTCATCAAAATCATCATCATCATCAAAATCATCATCATCATCATCATCAATCAATAACATCATGAATAACTACTGTAATATTTCATAATCCTCAACATCGTCATGATTGACAAAAACAACAAATATTTTTCCAGCCTCATCATCAATTCTGCTTTTCTAATGGCTTTTCTCCTAATGGCTCCATGTTGTGGTCCTTCTGGGAGTTAAATGCTAAAAGTTCCAGAGCGCTCTGCAGTTTGAATGAAATACAGCATGATATGACATTTGTAATTTCCACTCTGCTGAAACCCAGCCATCCATGACGCACAGCCTTAACCCTTGCACCTAAAGGGGATGGGGGAGAGGGGACTCCAAAACCTGGCTCCAGTCCCAGCTCTCACTGGATCCTGTCTGCAATGCCAATAAAGTGGATTTGTCGCAGGGGTAGAATGCTTTAACTTGGACTACTCTCTGAGACCCTGACACTCTGTGGTTGATAGATGGCCTTTCTTTTTTTTACAGAGAACCACATTACCTCTGCAGTAAATCTGCCCTTCGATGGCAGGGACAGAGAGGGGAGGATGAAGCGAGAAAGAGATTATATTGCCATGAAATGCAAAAGAGCTTTTAAGTTCAAATCCATCCTCAGTTGTAGATAATATTCTCTTGATAAGCTGGCCTCTTCTTCAGTTGGAGGTGGTATTGTAAGGGGGCAGTACTGTATCATGGGGTGAAGTTGGTCAGGGTGACCCCTGTGGTGCATGCTTCGCTGCATGTTGGCATTAAGTAACTGAACACCTCCTGAAAGGCCAGGAGGTTTCAGCATATTGTGTTACTGATTCCTGTACTAACTCTGCAGACACACACGCATGCACACACACACACACATACACACTTCGCATTGAATTGAATGTGGTCTCTAAGACGGTGGTGACATGTAAAATGTTCCCAGAGGCACCTCTTTTCATTGGACCCAGCCAGGGATTAGGAGGGGGACTATGTGTGTGTGTGTGTGTGTGTGTGTGTGTGTGTGTGTGTGTGTGTGTGTGTGTGTGTGTGTGTGTGTGTGTGTGTGTGTGTGTGTGTGTGTGTGTTTGTGTGTGTGTGTGTGTGTGTGTGTGTGCGTGTGCGTGTGTGTGTGTTTGTGTGAATGAGTGTGCGTGCGGGCGTGTGAGCAATCTGTGACTGGGCACAGAGGGTGCCAACGAGGGCGAGGAGGGCAAGTTGAAAGCAAACATTCTGCCGTGGGCCGGGATTAACCAGTAAAATGAGGATCCTCTGCTTTTAATACACCCCCCCCTCTCCCTCTCTCTCTCTCTCTCTCTCTCTCACACACACACACACACACACACATTAACCCAGGGGGAGGAAGAGAGGGAGGAACGTAAGAGAGGAAGGGCTGGGACACAGATATCTCATGCTAGCTTAGTTAGCTGATAGCCTCCAGGGATGGAGAGGGAGGATGGTGACCTCTACCTGTGTTCCCCTGGCGATCCAGGCAACCAGAGGAAAACATTCCTGAGAAACTCTGAGACCTGCCTCCCTAGAGAGATGGATAGAGAGAGAGAGAGAGAGCGAGAGAGAGAGAGAGAAAGAGAGAGAGATAGAGAGAGAGAGAGAGAGAGAGATGGAGAGACAGAGACCCAGCATGCCCTCCTTCCCTATACATCCCACTCATACGAAAGCACATACATTCACTCACACACACAGTATGTATACTGTACACACACACACAAACACACATACACGCAAGCAAACATGCGCACTTAATGTACATACTACAGGGAGGCTCATAAATAGGTTAGGGTAATGAATATACAGCACGCAACTCTAATGCACTTCCAGTATTCAGTTCTAAACTCACACTGAGTATACACACATTCCTGTCATTTCAGACAGCTCCTAAAATAGACAAACCGTCCGTCTCCTCTCTCCTGGCTGACCCACCGGCGGTGTTACGGTGGTAGGCCCATGTGGTGGTCTGAAGACCTGGAAGACTTATAACTACATGCTTGGTGCAGTAAGACATCTTTCTGGTTCCTCCCATGCAGCCAATGTTTTCCATCATGAGTGATCACACTACAACAGGCTAAAAAATATGTACTATATCTTTACATAGGCATGCTAAACACCTTTGATACATGCCCATTGTTCCTTATATGTTTATGTAGAGTATAATCTCTTAAGAACATTTAAGTGAGTGTGTAGCGAATCCAAACAAACTCTTTAAATTTCAGCTGCGGTCTGCAAAGGAGATTTTTTTTTTACAAATGCAGCAAGCTCTTGACCTTGGTGCTCACATTATCCATCACACCCGTCTCAGGATCTCCTCCTGCCTTGCCTTGCATGTGTGTGTGCGTGTGTGTTTGTGTCTTACTCAGTTTGTGTTGGTATCTGGGACCTCCAGCCCATCTTGCACCTCCCTCCCAGAGGCCAACTGGGACTGGCTGCGTTCCTGAGTGTGTTCCTCTTGAGAGGGAGTGATGGGAGGCAAGGGGGCCATATTCTCCTGTGCTCCACGTGGAGAGGGAGAGGGAACAAGAAGGGTTAGCTCATCTGGTACAGGACTGATTGACGGACGCATTCTGACAGAGAAACAAGCCTTAAAAATACATACAGTTGAAGTCAGAAGTTAACATACACTTAGGTTTGAGTCATTGAAACTCGTTTTTCAACCACTCCATAAATTTCTTGTTAACAAACTATAGTTTTGGCAAGTCAGTTAGGACATCTACTTTGTGCATGACACAAGTAATTTTTCCAACAATTGTTTACAGACAGATTATTTCACTTATAATTCACTGTATCACAATTCCATTGGGTCAGAAGTTAACATACACTAAGTTGACTGTGCCTTTAACAGCTTGGAAAATTCCCGAAAATGATGTCATGGCTTTAGAAGCTTCTGATAGGCTAATTTACATAATCTGAGTCAATTGGAGGTATACCTGTGGATGTCTTTCAAGGCCTACGTTTAAACTCAGTGCCCCTTTGCTTGATATCATGGGGAAATCAAAAGAAATCAGCCAAGACCTCAGAAACACAATTGTAGACCTCCACAAGTCTGGTTCATCCTTGGGAGCAATTTCCAAAAGCATGAAGGTGCCACGTTCATCTGTACAAGCAATAGTATGCAAGTATAAACACCATGGGACCACGCAGCCATCATACCGCTCAGGAAGGAGACACATTCTGTCTCCTAGAGATTAATGTACTTTGGTGCAAAAAGTGCAAATCAATCCCAGAACAACAGCAAAGGCCCTTGTGAAGATGCTGGAAGAAACAGGTACGAAAGTATCTATATCCACAGTAAAACAAGTACTATATCGACATAACCTGAAAGGCCGCTCAGCAAGGAAGAAGCCACTGCTCCAAAACCACCATAAAAAGCCAGACTATGGTTTGCAACTGCACATGGGGACCAAGATTGTACTTTTGGAGAAATGTCCTCTGGTCTGTTGAAACAAAAATAGAACTGTTTGGCCATAATGACCATCGTTATGTTTGGAGGAAAAAGGGGGAGGCTTGCAAGCCGAAGAACACCATCCCAACCGTGAAGCATGGTTGGCAGCATCATGTTGTGGGGGTGCTTTGCTGCAGGAGGGACTGGTGCACTTCACAAAATAGATGGCTTCATAAGGATGGAAAATTATGTGGATATATTGAAGCAACATCTCAAGACATCAGTCAGGAAGTTAATGCATGGTCGCAAATGGGTCTTCCAAATAGACAATGAGCACAACAATACTTTGAAATTTGTGGCAAAATGGCTTAATAAGGACAACAAAGTCAAGGTATTGGAGTGACCATCACAAAGCCCTAACCTCAATCCCATAGAAAATTGTGGGTAGAACTGAAAAAGTGTGTGCGAGCAAGGAGGCCTACAAACCTGACTCAGTTACATTTACATTTTAGTCATTTAGCAGACACTCTTATCCAGAGCGACTTACAGTAGTGAATGCATACATTTCAATTCAAGTTACACCAGCTTTGTCAGGAGGAATGTGCCAAAATTCACCCAACTTATTGTGGGAAGCTTTTAAAGGCAATGCTACCAAATACTAATTCTGTGTATGTAAACTTCTGACCCACTGGGAATGTGATGAAAGAAATAAAAGCTGAAATAAATCATTCTCTCTACTATTATTCTGACATTTCACATTCTTAAAATGAAGTGGTGATCCTAACTAACCTAAGACATGGAATTTTTAGATAGATTAAATGTCAGGAATTGTGAAAAACTGAGTTTAAATGTATATGGCTAAGGTGAATGTAAACTTCCGACTTCAACTGTATATACTCTCGTTCCTGTTATAAAAATTGGGTGTGAAACAGGAGTGTTGAGGTGGGTTTCCTTTTCTATGATTGATACACGCACCGGCATTGATTTATGCACTGCTACATGTTCCTGATACTCCTAGTATTAGGTAGTCCTAGTACCTGCAGTCTAGTCAGCAAACCAGGATGCAGTAAGTGGACAAAGGAAGGGTCAGTCTATCCCCATGTGACAACTATTGCAGACTGTAGACTGTGGTCAGGACTGTTGAGACAGACTGTAGACTGTGATCAGGACTGTTGAGACAGACTAGGCTGAGGTCTGATGGCAGTTCAAATTATGTATTGCAAAGGCTCATTGCAGTTGTATGTCTAACAACAACTGGACCACTATCCCACACCCTGCTGTACCTTAATCACACAAACTTCAAGTGTTTCAACTTAGGCCCCCTAGCAACAGGACAATCTCCCATGGTAAACATAACTAGCCCATCTAATATACAGTCAGTTAGGATCACCACTTTATTTTAAGAATGTGAAATGTCAGAATAATAGTAGAGAGAATGATTTATTTCAGCTTTTATTTCTTTCATCACATTCCCAGTGGGTCAGACGTTTACATACACGCAATTAGTATTTGGTAGCATTGCCTTTAAATTGTTTAACTTGGGTCAAACGTTTCGGGTAGCCTTCCACAAGCTTCCCACAATAAGTTTCGGGAATTTTGGCCCATTCCTCCTGACAAAGCTGGTGTAACTGAGTCAGGTTTGTAGGCCTCCTTGCTCGCACACACTTTTTCAGTTCTACCCACACATTTTCTATGGGATTGAGGTTAGGGCTTTGTGATGGTCACTCCAATACCTTGGCTTTGTTGTCCTTATTAAGCCATTTTGCCACAACTTTCAAAGTATTCTTGGGGTCATTGTCCATTTGGAAGACCCATTTGCAACCATGCATTAACTTCCTGACTGATGTCTTGAGATGTTGCTTCAATATATCCACATCATTTTCCTCCCTCATGATGCCATCTATTTTGTGAAGTGCACCAGTCCCTCCTGTAGTAAAGCACCCACACAACATGATGCTGCCACTCCCGTGCTTCACAGTTGGGATGGTGTTCTTCAGGCTTGCAAGCCTCCCCCTTTTTCCTCCAAACATAACGATGGTCATTATGGCAAACAGTTCTATTTTTGTTTCATCAGACCAGAGGACATTTCTCCAAAAAGTACAATCTTGGTCCCCATGTGCAGTTGCAAACCGTAGTCTGGCTTTTTTATGGCGGTTTTGAAGAAGAGGCTTCTTCCTTGCTGAGCGGCCTTTCAGGTTATGTCAATATAGGACTCGTTTTACTGTGGATATAGATACTTTCGTACCTGTTTCCTCCAGCATCTTCACAAGGTCCTTTGCTGTTGTTCTGGGATTGATTTGCACTTTTTGCACCAAAGTACATTAATCTCTAGGAGACAGAATGTGTCTCCTTCCTGAGCGGTATGACGGCTGCGTGGTCCCATGGTGTTTATACTTGCATACTATTTTTTGTATAGATGAACGTGGTACCTTCAGGCATTTGGAAATTGCTCCCAAGGATGAACCAGACTTGTGGAGGTCTACAATCTTTTATCTGAGGTCTTGGCTGATTTCTCTTGATTTTCCCATGATGTCAAGCAGAGGTACTGAGTTTGAAGGTTGGCCTTAAAATGCATCCACAGGTACACCTCCAATTGACTCAAATGATGTCAATTAGCCTATCAGAAGCTTCTAAAGCCATGACATCATTTTCGGGAATTTTCAAGCTGTTTAAATGCACTGTCAACTTAGTGTATATAAACTACTGACCCACAGGAATTGTGATACAATGAATCATAAGTGAAATAATCTGTCTGTTTACAATTGTTGGAAAAATTACTTGTGTCATGCACAAAGTAGATGTCCTAACCGACTAGCCAAAACTATAGTTTGTTAACAAGAAATTTGTGGAGTGGTTGAAAAACGAGTTTTAATGACTCCAACCTGTGTATTTAAACTTCCGACTTCAACTGTACATGAAATGTGTTATACATTTTCCTTGTGTAACTCTTCTGATTAATGATAGCATATTGATCAATGATGAATTTCCATGGGCGGAATCATAATTCCTTTAGGCAGTGGCGCGTCCAGAACATTTTATATCGGGTTGCCAAGGTGGGGCACAGACCCAGTTTAGGGTGGCCATAAAATGTTTAACCTTAATCGATGCAGGGGTTGGAACCAAAATTATTATCCAATTGTTTCATTCTGAACGTAATCATAATTTTTTTGTGTTCGGTTC
Source organism: Salmo trutta (assembly GCF_901001165.1). Taxonomy (NCBI): domain Eukaryota; kingdom Metazoa; phylum Chordata; class Actinopteri; order Salmoniformes; family Salmonidae; genus Salmo; species Salmo trutta. The sequence continues at coordinate 30,622,699 of NC_042977.1, read as the reverse complement.
CACTGTTCCGACCTGTAAAATAAAGTTCTGAACCGGTTCGAACTCCCAAAAAGTAGTGGTTGACATTGTTCCTTTCTGTTCCTTTTTAAACCTCTGAAATCATTTTTTATATATATATTTAGCTCAACATTAAATTACTTCATCTGTCAGTGCGGGTAAAGCAACTTGCTATGGAGCCGGCAGCTTTTTTTCCTGTTTTGTTGCATTACAACCTGTAATTTAAATTGATTTTTATTTGGATTTCATGTAATGGACATACACAAAATAGTCCAAATTGGTGAAGTGTAATGAAAAAAATAACTAAAAAATAAAAAATGGAAAAGTGGTGCGAGCACATGTATTCACCCCCTTTGTTACTGTATGAAGGCAACACAATAGGAAAAATGCCAAGTGGGTGAATACTTTCGGAAACCACTGTATCATTGAAAAAGTGAATCCTTTCTTCTCTAATTAACAATCTCTCCCTAATTTCTGAGTCATGCTTGTAATATCAGTAGGCTACAGTAGCCTATGCTTCAGCCGGGTAGGTAGCCTACACACACACACACACACACACACATTGGAAAAGATTTTCAGGTGGCATGCAGACACTGGAATATGTTTCTGAGTGAGGGCTTTGCATAGGTGTTTTTTAAAATTAATTTATTAGGGACTCAAAATAATGCCCGGAATATAAAATAATGTTATTAACCGGTTCCCATGCTTTTAAAATAACGTTTCTGTTCCGGAACAGTATAGATCACTTTTGTCCCCGGGTCTGCTTCTGTTCCTTGAAAAATGTCTTCATTTTCCAGTTTTCAGTTCCTGATAATTATGATGGTTCAGCGCGTGCACCAACATTTGTTATGGGCTTTATGGTAAAGACATGTCATTTTAACTGTACAAATGCATTACCTTTTAATGTGTCATGAACACAAAAAGTCATGATGTTTCTGAATGTCAAACAAATCACTTCAAAAAGTAGGTTAAGTAGGTTACTTGCACACGTTCGTCTATTCCAAAATAAGTCCAGCATCCGAACAGGTGCACTGTGCACCCGCCATTTGAATGAAAAGGGACATCTATTATAAACACCATAAGTGTACTGACATTCAGGCTACAAAGTGGCGTCTATTCATGAATGCCAAGGGAAGCCAGGCATCCCCCGAAAATTAACAATTAAAAAATAAACATACATATAAAATTATTTCTAATTTCTTCTATCCGTGTTTCAGAATTTTCCTTGAATTCGCAAGAGGCTGAATCTATTTCACCGGAGAAAGCATCCGAGCGAGGCAAACAGCGCCCCTCTGTCTTAGGATATGTAGCCTATGTATCTGATTCTGTCTGGCCAAAAATAGTATGACCAGTCATACCCTTTTTGACAAGACAGAGTCAGATACATGGGCTACACATACTAAGACAGAGGGGCGCTGTTTGCCTCGCTCTGATGCTTTCTCCAGTGATATTAATGAATCTTGTGTCACTGCGCTTCTTGGTCAAAATTATCAATATATTCAGAGACAACCTATCAGATTTAAGAATTTCTGGGGGGACCACTGGGGTGGCCAATCAGATGTGTACTGTATGTACTGTAAGTGCAATGCATAACTTCTATATCAGATGAAAAGTTATTTGTATCGTTGTCACAGCTAGGGGACAGAGAACTTAAAGTATTGTGGCTTTGAGACTATTTTAGTTATCAAGACAATCCAGCCCAAGTACAGCCTCAAAACATTCAGCATCACAAACACAACAACAAACCTCCACAGACATGTCAATTCATCTGTCTGGCATCATTTGTTTGACGAACCACCCTCAACTGAAAGGAGAGAAGGAGATTTTGAAAAATAAATCCCTGTTGACCTCATCGTTCAAAATGAGTGCAAACACCAAAAAGAGTGATTCCTGTCTGTCTGTTGCAACAAAGACATATTTTTGTATCTCAACTACTAAAGCTCCCTCTCTGCTTTCAGATGTCCTATACAGTCTAGCTTTGACAGCCCTTATTCTGCTCTCAATCCCAGCTTGTCATCCACATCTCACGCCTGACAACCCACAATGCAACACAGTTCCCCCTATATCAAGGAATGTATGGGAAATATAGCTTCTAGGAATGTGAGTTGCACTCACTGCCAACCAACACAGACACAGGGAGAGGGAGAGACAGTTACGCGTCCTCACAAAGCCCCCCCCCCCAAAAAAAAATGCAGTCATTGTTAGAAGCGCTCAATCACTCATCGATCGCTTTTCTTAATGTCTTGCGTCGGTTGCTCTAACTGCCGGTGGGGGTCATGTGTAGTGAGAGAATGTAAATGTAGCATTGCCAGGAACGCCACGGCTGCTGCTGTGCTGTCTCACTGGCTCAGTCTGAAACTCAGCCATGCCCTCCAGACTCGCCCAGACTACAGTAGCTCTAAAACACTGCAGAATCTGGGCTTTTTGTGACTAGTGTGTTTAAGGGGTGGAAGGGCATTCAAACTTTCAGCACTGGTTAAAAATAGACACGGACGGCCCCCACTACCCAGACAATAAAAGTCAGCCCTGCTAATAATCACAGCTTTGTACCACGAGCTGTCTGAAGCATCAAGCTTGAAAATATGTCAATCTTTAGGAGGGGCCTGGGAAACTGTAGACACCGGAGCTCTGCTTGCTGCCTAGAATGAAAGCCATGGGATTGATTGAAGAGGGTTTGTTTTTTTTACAGATTTTTTAAACCTTTATTTAACTAGGCAAGTCAGTTAAGAACAAACTCTTATTTTCAATGACGGCCTAAGAACCTTGTTCAGGGCAGAACAACAGATTTTTACCTTGTCAGCTCAGGGATTCAATCTTGCAACCTTTCAGTTACTAGTCCAACGCTCTAACCACTAGGCTACCTGCCACCCCATGATGTGGGGCCATTGATCTGGACCTGTATTCCTAAAGTGTGTCAGAGCGGGAGTGCAGTTCTAGGATCTGGTCCCCCTTGTCCATGTAATCTTATTCATTACGATCTAAAAGGCTAAACTGATCCTAGATCATTACTCCTACTGTAAGTTGCTTTATGAATACTGGCCCAGATCCCGGCTCCCTGATTCTTTCTCTGTCCGTCTTCTCGCCTCGCTGGCTGTCTGGCCAGGCGTAAATCACTCATTGGGCCTGTCTCGGCGGAGTGAGTGGTGGTGGGTCTGTCTGGAGTTGATGACACACTAATAGCAGGGGAATAAGGGGACGTCAGCTCTCTGAGGTCAGATCAGACAGACATCAGATGTCACCAAGACACACACAAAGGGAGGGTCACAAGTGTATGCTGTCTTCTTGGCTGAAGTATGCTCAACAACCACTGTCTTGTCTATCCATCCACTCCTTTTTCCTCGCTGATGTACCCACTCACCCTTTCTCTTTGACATAGTCCCTTTACGTCTTCCAGAGTTAACTTCATGTGCCCTAGTCTTAAGGTCTGCATAAACCACAATCCAGGATTGATCATTCACCAACAATATGATGCACTAGCTATGGGACTGCAAAAGTATCAGTAGGTTTTGCTGTACCATCATTAGCATATTGATGTCTATGTAAGGCCTATAAGAAACGGATGATAGATGACTACATATTCCCTTGAACATGGCCTCATAATCAACATTGAGCTTGATCCGGTTACCTATCTATAAATTATAATACACCAATTGGGTTTGAAACATGTATATCTCCTCTGTACTTTTGCAGCTATTGTCACGGCTGTCTGAAGGAGCGGACCAAGGTGCAGCGTGTTTGTAGTTCCACATTATTATTTATTCGTGAAACGTAATGCAATACAGTAAATAACTGAATATAAAAAAACAAACTGTGACGCAGAGAGAAACAAACACTACTCAAAAGATAATAACCCACAAAACAGGAAGAGAAAAACCCCTACTTAAATATGATCTCTAATCAGAGGCAACGAGGATCAGCTGCCTCCAATTAGAGATCAACCCAAACAATCCCAACATAGAAATAGAAAAACTAGAACTTCAAAATAGAAATAGAAAACATAGAACAACCCAAAACACCCCGTCACGCCCTGACCTACTCTACCATAGAAAATAACCACTTACTATGGTCAGGACGTGACAGCTATGCTCCACAATGTGCCTTTGTGCTTCACTATGTGGTCAGTAGACAGAACAAGTAGAGGTAATGACTTGATGGGATGACTTGTCTATCCAACGCATGTAATCCTGTCATGCAAAGCCAATGACGATAACGACGACACTGTCAATCATTCTGGATGTGTGAACAGTCACAATCTGAAAATAAATGTTGTGAGATGTGGATGACATTTTTCGAATCTGACGTCATACCATTGCCACACAGTATTTGTATAATTGCTGTGTGCTTTGCATACAGGAGGGTACTAACTAACGTAATACTCTCAGGGACATTGTTTCAGAGGTTGTGAGCACAAGAAAGCACAATGAACAAAAGGGTCCCTCTCAGGAAGAGGGTTAGCCACTTAGCCTATCACTCCATCAGTGTTACCACAGGCTTAGAATCCCCTATGACTGCATAGTACAAGGGCCAATGCGTCACCGTTTGTTGTCGCAAACGATTTCTTCCTCTAACATTTTCCTCAACTGTCAGATGTCAATTTGATTTGATGAATGTGTTTCTTAAACAAATGTCATGCTGATGAACATGAGGCAATACTATTATAGAGCAAAGGTTTTCTGGCCTGTATCTAGGGCAAAGGTTCCTGGCCTGTATCTACAGTAGGCAACATGTTGGTATAAGAATAATGTGTCTGAGGGGCATTAAACGTGAAGATAAGGTACCCATGAAGCAATACCATCATTTTCTGTGGCATGTGGAATACAACAAGTGTATGGGTGTGAAATGTCACGGGCGAGAAACTATACATCTCCTGTCTGAGGAAGAGAAGTTCTCGCTAGTGCCGTTAACTTGGCTAACAATTAGCCTTTATAACAGACAGAGATGTTCATGGGAAATGTAGGCTGGTTAATGAGTGTTTTCAGGTGATGACTCCTTGTTGTGGGAAGGCATGACTGTGGAATTTAACCTGCTCAAAATGTAGAATGACACAGTCCCTGTATAAAGCCATCCATGACTTATTTATAGACATAATTATATAATTATGATTTAGTAGTGTGGGCTTCATTTTTGAGGGGGAAGTTTGTGTTCAGTTGAATTGGGAGCTGGAGGGCAAATTATCTCCTTCCCTCCAGCACCTAACTCAAGTGAATACAAATCTGACCTTTATAGCATTCGAAATAACTTACATATGAAGTTTGAAAGTGTCACTCTAGAGTTCGTGAATAACCTAGGAGAAATGTGTGTGAATGACTGCAACAGGGTGATGCAGTGGGGGGGTCAGCTGCTAATTGGTCATGAAGTGTAACATTTCTGATCTCAGGAGTTTGAAAATAAATATATTGAATATTAAACAATTATTTGCATGTTTTTGATTCTCGTCTGTAGTTAATTTATTCCACTGCGGTCGGAACAGAACAGCACAGTAAAGTGAATGGGTCTCTGTGTGCAATCATGAATCCACTTACTACCAATCAAAGCTCCATTACCAGTGAGTTTTAAGGCATTAGAGATGTCAACATTGTTAAGGCATGCGTATTGTTTTCTCAGTCAAGGAAAATTAGAAAATGAATTCCTTTGGGCAGAGGAGGAGTGTATGTGTGCGTGTATGGTGCTTGTGAAGGGGTAAGTGAGGGTTGAATGAGAGATAGGGAGGAACTGGTGGACTGGTTGGGGGGGGACCATTTGGGCTCAGTCATTCAGAGGGAGGCAGATATTTTTTCTGAGACAGCTGAATTGTGAGAAAAGAGGAAGCTTTGCGGCGCTGCCATTTGTTTTGCTTAGAGAGAGCAGCCTCCCACCCTGAAACACTGAGAGCAGCATCCCACCCTGAAACACTGAGAGCAGCATCCCACCCTGAAACACTGAGAGCAGCATCCCACCCTGAAACACTGAGAACAGCCTCCCACCCTGAAACACTGAGAGCAGCATCGCACCCTGAAACACTGAGAGCAGCATCCCACCCTGAAACACTGAGAGCAGCCTCCCACCCTGAAACACTGAGAGCAGCATCCCACCCTGAAACACTGAGAGCAGCCTCCCACCCTGAAACACTGAGAACAGCCTCCCACCCTGAAACACTGAGAGCAGCCTCCCACCCTGAAACACTGAGAGCAGCCTCCCACCCTGAAACACTGAGAACAGCTGCCCACCCTGAAACACTGAGTCCATAGTGATTAAATAAAATGACAGTCATGCAGTACTTTCTAGCAGATGGTGCTTCTGCGATTCGATAATGCACAATTTGAGATTGCTGGATATGAATTCTTTCATATCAAATATGAAATCACTTTTGACTGTGGATTCTGGTGTATACTGTAGGTTTGAAAGAAAAATAAGAAAACACATATACTGTAATGTAATATTAAAGTTTGATATTTTCTCAGATGATAATGCACATACAGATCAGGGTATGCATACAGTATGTGCTCACATGCCGTCTGCTCCTGACCTTGTACAAAGCTTTCTCTTACTTTACACCCCCTCCTTCCCCATTGCTAGGAAACAGCATCTTGAGTACAGCGCAGAGGACTTACGCTTACAGCATTAGGACAACAGAGGCGTGGCTGGCCCTAAATGAGGGGACAAATTGCGGAGCAAGGAGGAGGGGAAGAGGGGGAGGGCCGGTGGCAGTTCAGTGGCGGAAGCGCAGGAGGTGGCCCCCGAACGGGTCACTGGGGTCAAGCTGGCCCCTGTCGGTCTCCACTGCCATGTGAACAGGAAAGGTGTGCTCGTGTGAACTTTTGCCTCGTCCCGCTCAGTCCATCAGCCAGCAAATGGAGCACATCAGCCACACAGCTGGGGGAGAAGAGGTTAGGGGCCTGGGTAGGAGGGAGGGAGGGAGTGAGGGCAGGCCTGAACAACTCACACACAGGCCCCCTTTGTGCTCGGGGCAAGGGCTAGCGTTACCCCACAGGGGGGTAGACAGGGGGCAAACTGAAGTGAGCAATCCGTATGTGTTGGAGCAATTACCACTGAGTCATTATCACGCCATAACAGAGGATCATCTATCTTCTCATTCAAGGTGTCACCTGGTCTTCATTTACCAGTCAATATCCATCCATTATACTGGGATAAAGCCCAAACTGAAAACTAGTAAGGCCTCCAGATCCCTGACAAACACAAACATTGAGTTAGCAATAATATGCTATCTTCTTTTCTTTTAGACCTCATGACATTAGACCATACTGTACCTCAGGCACTGTGTGTACATAGGTGCGTGTGTGTGTTTTACGTGTTGGCGGATGTACATGACTGTATGTTAAGACCTGTGTGAGATGGCTTCTTGTGGTTTTGTACCAGTTTTCCCCCCCTTCCTGCTCCTAGGCCAGTTGCACAGGGGAACTGTGTGGAGGAAATGCCTCTGAATTGGGAGGTCAAGTGCCTAGGGAGTCCTGGCCTAACTTTGCTATCCAACTTGAGGTCAATACCAGAGAAACATACACGCATGCACTACACACACACACAAACATGCAAGCACGCACTGCAACACATTCACCAATAGTATACCAGACATAACTTGACAAGATAAGCACCAATGGAAGTGGTAGTACCTAAGTAATCCTCCTATCAGTAATTGACTCATTAGCAACCTCACAGCTCCACAAATAAAACACAAACAGCATACATACAGTACATGATAGACGTCTTACTTCCTGCTCAGAGGCTGAGTGTGCAACACAGCCAGGGGCCGTTGTATTCAGCCCAGGGCTGTGTGAGAGTTCAAACACATTTAGATATTGCTCAATTCTAGATTAAAATATTACCGGTGTGTGTTTATTATTGGGAGAATAGCTGTCAGGATACTTCAGCTCGTTTCCTTCATCTTCCAGCCTCACCCCATAAACACTGTGGCTGAGAATGTCTATTTATACAGTTTACTCTGTTACTCTGCAGTGCATGCTACAGGCTGGGAGTGATTGGGGATGACTGGATCTTTACTCACTTTCGTATGCTTTGTAAGTAAATGAAACTGGCAATGAATATAAACTCTGGAAAATGATTAGGTTCTAAAAAAACAATGATAAAAAAATATACCGTATGACAAGAAATTGCATTTCAAATTAATTAGAATTTTTCAAAGCATGTGACAAATAACATTTTATTTTACTTGATGATGAGAAATTGAGCAAAAAGGGTAATACAGGTCTAACACATAAAAACAACTGTATATACTGTATTCAGGAACTTACTGTTGATATTGTGTACATGTCCCTGCACTGACCCTAACTCAGTGTTGCAGCAGCCCATTGAGAGGGAGGGAGGGAGGGAGGGAGGGAGGGAGGGAGGGAGGGAGGGAGGGAGGGAGGGAGGGAGCTGACCAGATATGTAATCTACAGTAAGCCAATAAATATGTAGTAGGCCAAAGTATAAGGTAAAAGTTTACATTTACAATCAAAATATTTGGTGCAATACAAAGTTGTAAAAAGTTTACTGTTTTGCTTTTTATAGCAATGTACAGTACCAGTCAAAAGTTTGGACACCTACTCATTCAAGAGTTTTTCTTTATTTTTACTATTTTCTACATTGTAGAATAATAGTGAAGACATCAAAACAATGAAATAACACATATGGAATCATGTAGTAAGCAAAAAAGTGTTAAACAAATCAAAATATATTTTAGATTTTAGATTATTCAAAGTAGCGACCCTTTGCCTTCATGACAGCTTTGCACACTCTTGGCATTCTCTCAACCAGCTTCACCTGGAATGCTTTTCCAACAGTGTTGAAGGAGTTCCCACATATGCTGAGCACTTGTTGGCTGCTTTTCCTTCACTCTGCTGTCCAACTCATCCCAAACATCTCAATTGGGTTGAGGTCGGGTGATTGTGGAGGACAGATCATCTGATGCACCACTCCATCCATCACTCTCCTTCTTGGTCAAATAGCCCTTACACAGCCTGGAAGTGTGTTGCATCATTGTCCTGTTGAAAAACAAATGATAGTCACACAAAGTGACTTCATTCATCCCCCCTCCTCTCCCCTGTAACTATTCCCCAGGTCATTGCTGTAAATGAGAATATATTCTCAGTCAACTTAACTGGTAAAATAAGGGTTAAATAAAATAATAAATAAGTGTAAACCAGATGATTCACGGTGGGAACCTCCCGTGCGGAGATTATCTGTTCACCTGCGTCTCACAAAGACACAGAGGTTGGAACCAAAAATCTCAAATTCGGACTCATCAGACCAAAGGACAGATTTCCACTGTCCATTGTTACTTGAACTGTGAAGCATTTATTTGGGCTGTAATTTCTGAGGCTGGTAACTCTAATGAACTTATCCTCTGCAGCAGAGGTAACTGTAGCGGTCCTCATGAGAGCCAGTTTCATCATAGCTCTTGGTGGTTTTTGCGACTGCACTTGAAGCTCTTCATGTCTTAATGTAATGATGGACTGTTGTATCGCTTTGCTTATTTGAGCTGTTCTTTACATAATATGGACTTGGTCTTCTGTATACCACCCCTACCTTGTCACAACACAAATTACTGGCTCAAATGCATTAAGAAGGAAATACATTTCACAAATTAACTTTTAGCAAGGCACACCTGTTAATTGAAATGCATTCCAGGTGACTACCTCATTAAGCTGGTTGAGAGAATGCCAACAGTGTGGTTATTTTGAAGAATCTCAAAAATATATTTGATTTGTTTAACAGTTTTTGGGTTGCTACATGATTCCATATGTTTTATTTCATCATTTTGATGTCTTTACTATTATTCTACAATGTAGAAAATAGTCAAAATAAAGAAATCCCTTGAATGAGTAGATGTGTTCAAACTTTCGACTGGTACGGCATTTTTTGTGTCACACTACAAAAGAAGAAGAAAACCTTGGCAAAGTGACGAACCCTGGCTGTGAAATGTGGTCATGTAATCTAATTAAGATGTTACTAAGTGGATGAAATATTAAAAGACAAGAAAAAAAATCTCAGTTTTAGTCAATCTCTTTGATTGATTTAATTAACTGCAAATCTCTCCGGGGTGACCCCCATGTAATCCTTTTTTTGTCTTTTTTTGCCGGCTAAAAATGTAAGTTGATCTATAAATAGAGGTGGATAATGCTGTTGACCCTGGGGGTTAATTCTCAGGCTTTCTGCTGCTTTCATCCCATGGGGGCCCGGGGGCCGAATCCTCCTCAGGTTACACTGCCCTGAACCCAGGAACCACAGCCAGGAAATGAGTTCATATCAAAAAATGAACCCAGGATTTGGTCAGCTTCGGCACCTTTGTAGACACCAGGAAGATGAGAGGCGGGGAATGTAGCCGAGCCTAAATCCTGATTAATCCTGCTCATTCCCCGCTACGTCATGAGGTCACTGGAAATCCAAATAAAAAATCTGAGAGAAATAAATTCATTTAAAGGGGGAGAAAACTCAGAGGATGATTGGTCTGTGTACCAGACCCAGACATGTCTATTTAATTTTTTTGTGATGCCCGGTAGCATTTCTATTTCAACACCTGTCAGGAGGGGGAAACCTACATGAGGGAGAAAATGCGCTTGAATAAAATGTTCAATTAATTCCAGATGAAAGAGCTTGTTGAGAAGGCCCGCCCCTAGCCGAGTGTGTGTACGATAGAGAGCCAGGGGCTTTTCTGACTAATTGCTCCTTTACATAATCCTTAATAGTTTTTACATAATCTCAGATAGTGTTTACACATGAAAACCCACAGGGTTAGAGTAATAAAGTGTCTTACAGCGCCAGTATAAATATACATATAATGCTGAGGAACGCACACTCTCTTGTGTCGTGTTCAGCAATAACATTTCACTTCTAACATTTGTCTGTCCCAATCAAAATACTGTTGAATAAATAGATCTGTGGCCTGAATAAACATACAGTAGTCAAGCAGTCAATGACAGGTGACTTAGTCCAAGCCTTTCATTTAAGTATTTCCTTGTCTGTTTTTTGTGAAACTGTGGACATTGAATTCAGGCACAGCTGAAAAGGTAGGCTTTGACGAGCAATCCTTTGACACTCACACACACACACACACACACACACACACACACACACACACACACACACACACACACACACACACACACACACACACACACACACACACACACACACACGACACACACACGACACACACACACACACACACACACGACACACACACACACACACACACACTAGGGCTGTCAGTGGTGAAAATGCATCAGACACAGTGAGGGAGAGAAAGAGTGAAAGAGAGAGAGATGGGGGAGACAAAGACAGAGATTCCTGTGTGTCCAGGAGGTTAAGCCAGCTGGGGATGCAGCCTGGGGTCAGGGGTCTCCTCCTCCGTGAGGTGTAGAACCCTGATCATCTCAGCAGCTGAGCAGAATGGTCGGTGTTGAGGCCCCTTTCAAAGAGTCGAAGGGGTGAGGGAAGGGTGAGAGGTGAAGGTGAGTGTAAGGGTTCCTCTTGGGGTGTTGGGATTTGAAGAATAGGGCCACTGAAGAATCGTTACTGGTTGTGTGAGGTAACCTGTGTTGAGCTGAGACTGAGATAGTTTCTGAGCAATAACATTCAAACTTTTCTCTATGGCAGGCATCTTAAAACCAGAGGATGGATAAAAGAAAAATCCAATCGTTCTGTTCCATTGTTTCCAACCTGCAAAATAAAGTTCTGAACCGCTTTATATGGTTCCTTTCTGTTCCTCTGGAAACCTCTGAAATCCCTTTTTTTTTAGCTTGACGTTAAATGACTTCACCAATCAGTGCGGCTAGAGCAGCTTGCTATGGAGCGGGCAAGCTATAGTTGTTTACAAGCTCGATGGATAGACAAGTGTACAGTAGAGCACTAGATGTGACAGAAACTTTGCGGGTGAAATTTTGCGGCCTTGCATCTTGCTATGTCATGCATTATCTGAATTAGGCCCACAGAATTATACCTACACAGGAGCGGCTTCCATGGAGGAACTTTGAATGTCATTGAACTTCAGAGAGTTGGGAAAAAACACCTTCCCTTTTTGTAGTTAATAAATCCAATGTGAAACGTGATCACTCAACTAGCCTTGAAAAAGTGAATTGATTCTTCTCTAATTAAAATCTCTCCCTAATTTCTGAATCATGCTTGTAACGTCAGTAGGATACAATAGCCTATGCTTCTGAGGGTGAGGGGCAGGTATCCTACACATGCACACACACTGGCAAAGATTTTTAGCTGGCAGGCAGAAACACTGGAGTACGTTTCTGAGTGACCGAGTGAGTAGGCGTTTTGTTGGACTAAAACTTAAAAGGACATTATTAGATGGTTCCCATGCTTTTAAAATAACGGTTCTCGAAAATGTTTTTATTTTCCGGTTTCCGGTTCTGTTCCCTGAACCAGTTCCAACCCCTTCTCAAAACTGTCCTGTTTGTAAAGAAACTGTGGCATATCTTACAGTAAAAACCGGTGGTATGGTGAGAGTTTTCATGTAAGGGATGTTATCTTCTGATGGTATTCTGTGATGAAGATAAAACTCTTGAGGTATAATGATGCTTCTCGGAGAGAAAAAAAACCCTCTCAGGTCTGGTTGATTCATTTCAGGACTTTCTGCTTTGGGACATTCAAGGGAGTGTGTGTGTGGCCCTAGAGTAAGGAGTGAGGAGACAGTGGTGATTTACAGGTGTACGGGTCAGACAGAAACCCCCGCACTCCTCCCCCTCTCCTTCCACATCCCTCCCTCCCTCTGTCCATTCCCTAACCTCCTGAGCTTCCATAATATCTGGACACATGGACAGCCGCAGTCAGAGGGAAACCCACAGGCGGACAACAACTCTCTCACCGTTCTCACACAATCCATGGCACGCCAGACAATATTCCACAAGTAGTTTGTTTCCCAACGACACAAATACCTCTTGGCTGGATGTACAGAACAGTGGCTAGTATTGGGGGGGGGGGGCTACCCCTGCCCCTTGCTCCTCTACCCTCTGCCTCATTCCCCCTGCTCCCCGACACACTTCCCCCTGTTCCTCGACACCCCCAGAACACACATTAATCTTACACACCCGGGAGGGGGAAAATCCAGCAGCTGCCAATGTTGTCCCACCCAGCAAGCCTGGTCCCAGGAGCTCCACTAATTCCAAGGTCATGTGGATGTCTCCGTCCCTCTCCCCTCTCAGCTCCTCTTCTCTCTCACTCCACCTCCCCTTATTGGGCCACGAAGGTAGGAAGCCAGGGAGAGAGAGAGAGAGAGGGGGGGGGGATATAGAGAGGGAGAGAGAGTGGGGGAGAGGGGACAAGGGATCATGTGAAACCTTCAAAAGCAGCTCCAGTCAGACAGACACAAGACACAGGAGTGCCAACTGAGATGCTACATTACCTGACAGATGTCAAAGTGTTGTAAGTGTAGATCAAATGATCGGTAGCTCTGTGCTCTTGTGTTCTCACCATTTCTGATTATTGTGTATTTCATCAATGTGGCGCCCAGCAGACATTCCTAACCTCTCTCTCCCAGTGACCCCTCTCAGGTGGCAGAGGCCCAGCGCCTGGCGGAGGAGGTCATATGATCTCTATTAACTGGTTCCAGGGAAAATCCACCTGAGACAGACTGGGAGGCTCTCACCCAAAATGGATTTTTCTTTTAGACGGGTGTGAGAAAAGTCAAGAGTCATGCAACATATAACCTTGTTACAGTCAGATACCTCTTGATTTTTGAGTGGTCACAATAGTCACCATAACCAGGTTTCCATCCAACCTTTTTATGCGAGTAAAGTAAAAATGGCTCGACAGGCCTGATGAAAACAGCTAATTTTTGGTAACTTTCCAAACTTCAACGAAGCAAAATATGTTAGACAAGGAGGGATCTTTTTGAGTCGGTAAAATAAATAATGCAAGAAATGACAGTTGAAGCGCCAAGCAAATATTGTTATAGTAACCATCAGATGGAAGTAACCTTGGAGTGACATGATGATATGTTGTGTGGTCCTCTGACTACCACTCAGGAAAGCATGTCGTTTATTAGGCTACAGATTAAATAAATGATGATGAACTTCACAGGGTGGTGAAAGTGCAAGGTGATGAGCTTGATGCTCCTTTCCAATAAATATTGAGGGTCTTATTCTGGTGACATGATGATCGATGCCTGGCTGCCTTTTGACAAATTAAAATAATTTTGGTCTGTCCATAACAATCTCATCATGTAGACTATACCCACACTGTATCTGAGCTGTTGGCTAGAACGCACATGCTAACGCCAGTGGGCACATCAGCTGTATAACACAAATTTTTTGGTGTGACAAAACCATCAGTTGAAAATGCGATGGAAGCCTATTTAACTTGTATTTATTATTCAATACATGTGAATTTAACTGCAAAAGTTGTTTTTTACGTGCGATACGTCATCAAGCACAGCCTTTAATCTGCAACAGTCAATTTGATGGAAACACATCTCTGAGTGGAACATGCCAATGATTTATACATACACTAGTTGACCGATAGGGGGTTCTGTGTTGAAGCCACCGTGCTTCCATCTTGGCACTTCCACACCATTGAAAAATATTTTGGAAGTTAAAGAAATGGATTTATGTCAAAATTATTTTGTGCCACATTTATTCTATTACAAACACCTTAATGCATACTTTCAAATTATAATATGTGAGCTAAAAATAACAATGTTACATTAATTCACATATTAAAACACTTTCCTTAAAGTATAATTTTTAGAGATGACTAATTTTACTGTCCCCAGTACAACAACAAAATACCTTAATACATGCAATGTTATTCTTGAAACATTAAATTTACATACTGTCGAATTCCATTCATTCTTACAGAGGACTGCTCCTACTGGGGAGTGCTAATATGGCTGACCAGTGGCTTCAAAGCTTCTCAATGGCCAATACATAGCATCAGCAATCCAGGGTTTATATATATATCATTGGAAAATGTGCATATTGTTTTTACGTGGATTTTTTTATATTTGCATGAAAATCTGTTGCCAATTGGATGGAAGCCTATCTCATGTCACACACTGCTAATTCACTATATTTGTTCCAATTTACAACGTTTAATTGCAAAGACTAAAGCAGAGAGCTACAAAGGCTTACTTGGAATGGAGGTCTGGTCGAAACTGACCATACAAACAACCAAAACTGAATTGATTCCTCCTTATGTAGCAAATCATTGTATCTATTTATTAGTGTCCGCTGGTGAGGCATTTCCACCCTTTGTTTCAGGAAAAATCAAGGCTTCCTGCAGGCCTTACTGGCAGAGGACTGAGTTTAATCCTGCCTATATTAGTTACTGACAGTAAATAACAACTCTTACTCAAACACACACACACACACAAATCAAATCAAATGTTATTGGTCACATACACGTGGTTAGCAGATGTTAATGCGAGTGTAGCGAAATGTTTGTGCTTCTAGTTCCAACCATGCAGTAATATCTAACAAGTAATCTGACAATTACACAACAACAAAGGAATGAATAAGAACATGTACATATAAATATATGGATGAGCGATAGCCGAACGGCATAGGCAAGATGCAGTAGATGGTATAGAGTACAGTATATACATATGAGATGAGTAATGTAGGGTATGTAAACATTATATAAAGTGCCATTGTTTAAAGTGACTAGTGATACATTTATTACATCCAATTTTTAATTATTAAAGTGGCTAGAGATTTGAGTCAGTATGTTGGCAGCAGCCACTCAATGTTAGTGATGGCTGTTTAACAGTCTGATGGCCTTGAGATAGAAGCTGTTTTTCAGTTTCTCGGTCCCAGCTTTGATGCACCTGTACTGACATCGCCTTCTGGATGATAGCGGGGTGAACAGTCAGTGGCTCGGGTGGTTGTTGTCCTTGATGATCTTTTTGCCTTCCTGTGACATCGGGTGGTGTATGATCCTGGAGGGCATGTAGTTTTCCCTCAGTGATGCATTGTGCAGACCTCACTACCCTCTGGAGATCCTTATGGTTGTGGGCCGAGCAGTTGCCGTACCAGGCGGTGATACAGCCCAAAGTTTGTGACTGTTTTTGGTGATAAGCCAAATTTCTTCAGCCTCCTGAGGTTGAAGAGGCGCTACTGCGCCTTCTTCACCACGCTGTCTGTGTGGGTGGACCATTTCAGTTTGTCCGTGATGTGTACGCCGAGGAACTTAAAACTTTCCACCTTCTCCACTACTGTCCCATTGATGTGGATAGGGGGGTGCTCCCTCTGCTGTTTCCTGAAGTCCACGATCATCTCCTTTGTTTTGTTGACGTTGAGTGTGAGGTTATTTTCCTGACACCACACTCCGAGGGCCCTCACCTCTTCCCTGTAGGCCGTCTCGTCGTTGTTGGTTATCAAGCCTACCACTGTAGTGTCATCTGCAAACTTGATGATTGAGTTGGAGGTGTGCATGGCCACGCAGTCATGGGTGAACAGGGAGTACAGGAGAGGGTTGAGAACGCACCCTTGTGGGGCCCCAGTGTTGAGGATCAGCGGTGTGGAGATGTTGTTTCCTACCCTCACCACCTGGGTGCGTCCTGTCAGAAATCCAGGACCCAGTTGCACAGGGCGGGGTCGAGACCCATGCTTAAGGGCTTGTAAGTAAGCATTTCACTGTAAGGTCTACATATGTTGTATTCGGCACATGTGACAAATAAAAATGTATTTGATTTGAAATCTTAGCGATGTAATTTATCAAATCTCTCTTCTTCTGGGGGGAACATGCAATGGAAAAGATACACTGAAGCCTGGGAGCAGAGATTTTAAAGATGGCTGTTACATCTTCACAGGCCAAAACCCTCCAGTACACTCGGGGGAGAACAGCAGGAGGCTGGCAAGGTTGAAGTCTTTCCCTTGAAGGATTGTGGTCCTCAGGCAGGGAGACACATTGGCTGAGGAGGACACTTAGGGCCTACTTTCTTTGGAAGATCCTGGCGTAGCCGAGGCCAGGATAGCCTATAAATGAGCACTCCCGGGAGGACATCTCATACTAGCTGCAGGAGCAGCTGCTACCACCAGGTCAATGCAGCGAGGCTGGAAACAACACAGAGCTGCTTCCTTCTAAACTTGGAGAGGTGATTCAATAGAGCCCATGGTGCTGAGGAGGGACTAGATAGCCGCCAGTGTAAAGAGGGGTGAGAGTAACCGATGTGAAATGGCTAGTTAGTTAGCGGTGGTGCGCGCAAATAGTTATTCAATCGGGTGACGACACTCGCTCTGAGACCTGAAGTAGTTGTTCCCCTTGCTCTGCAAGGGCCAAGGCTTTTATGGCGCGATGGGTAACGATGCTTCGTGGGTGTCAGTTGTTGATGTGTGCAGAGGGTCCCTGGTTCAAGCCCAGGTTGGGGCGAGGAGAGGGACGGAAGCTTGTTGTTGGATGTGGCAGCAAGAGCAATTTCTAGAGCCTTTTCCCCCCCTCTGGGAAAACAGACCTCTTCTCCTGAGAAAGAGATGCCATCATCTGGGAGTTGCAGAGATGAGACAACCAAATTAATAATAGCCAGGTGGAGGAGCTCATGGCTGGACATGGCTGGAGCCGCTGTGATGCCGTTTTCGGCCAAGATTCCCAGAAGTTCAGCATCGGATAATGGGCCCAGTTGCCTAACTTCCTCTCTGGTAAATCCTAGTCGTGGACGATTCATCTGGATCATGTAGGAGTGCGTGTAGATCGGTTGCTGGAACATGGGATGTATTTGGCATCTGATATAACTAACCAACATGGACGGCAATGTCTTTGGAAAACTGTTGCTGAAAAACAGCAAATGAGAGAACATGGTTAAGTTGACATATAAATAAATCCCAATATTTACGCCCATTGGTTGAGAGAAAGAATGGGGATAATTGCAAGAGTGAGGCCAAGGGTTAAACAGCAAGCGTGAGGAATGTGCATTATTGTGCCGTGCTTATAGGCTATAAGGTAAATAGGTGAATCAAGTCGCTATGCTGATGATGATACATTTGTATTCATTTCAACTATGCCTGTAGAATAGTAAACAAAGTTAATTATTTAATGCTTACTGGATGAAGTTAAATGAGTTTTCAGACCAGTCTTCCTGATTGAACTTTCATAAACTACATTTCTGTTTGTCTGTCTGTCTGTCTGTCTGTCTGTCTGTCTGTCTGTCTGTCTGTCTGTCTGTCTGTCTGTCTGTCTGTCTGTCTGTCTGTCTGTCTGTTTTGCACACACACACTCCCTCTCCTTCTCGGTTTCGGGGTTACGGTTTAGTAACAGCATAGCACTCACTCTTCCCTCTGACTCATCCCGTCTGTTCAATTAAACCAGGGTTTAGCCTTATCAACAGACTGATGTCTGGCAGACTGCATGTGGCCTGTATCCACATTCCCCCTAACATGAGTAATGGACAAATTTAGCCTGAAGTTAGCTTGCAGTACCCTGGCCCCTGCCTACTCCAGCCCAGTCATCGTCCAGTCTATATCTCCAAGCAAGGCCCCCCTTCACCAGCTCTCCTGTGTCACATACTATATTGTGTACAATATGGTAACCTATAAATTCAGGATATATTTGTAGGATAATGTATATGTTGACGTGGCAATTTATCATTTATCTTTAGCAAAGGAACTGTTGGCAGTGCTTTTGTGGTTCCTCCTGAAGCTGTTGTTATGGACATACAGGACTAAGTCGTGGGGGAATCCCAAAGCTTTAGGAGAGGATAAAAATCTGTGTCAAAAGCCATGACAAATACCATAGTATGAGTAAATTGGACTGTGTCTTCTACTGATTAGATTAGATCAAATGGTAAGGAGTATACAATTTGTTCAGACAGGTATAACCAGAATGCACCATATGTAAGATATTAAACAACAGGAAAATACAGAATATGTTAACTTTTATGTCAACATGTTATGCCCTGTCCCCACATACTGGCAGGCTTCCATCCATGGCACACACACACACACACACACACACACACACACACACACACACACACACACACACACACACACACACGTACAGCACTATACAGTACTGCAATGTCTTTCTTTTGTCACTTTCAGTCTTGGTACCCTTTGGTCCTCTTTATGCCACACTTCCACACACAGTAGAGCTGTTGAAAGGATGCCCTTTCTGGATCAGCCCTTCCCTGAGAGGTCTACCAGTACTGAATGGCCACTCCTGTCAGCAGTGTGAACTCTCGTCTCGCCAACCGTGGATGTTGACCGGAATGTGATAATATTGGACACATGAATGCCCTTCCATAAGTGCAGAAAACATTAGTCCACCATTCTGTCACATTGCATTCCAAAATATTAACTTCTTGTGTTTTTCTTGCACTGATGCATGTTGGGGGACTATACTCTTGGCTTGCAGACTCTGAGGGGTGCCTGCATATGCTGTTAGTCTCATATGAATTTATCTCTCTCCTTAGATCTACAGTATATTCAGGATACTCCAAGTTTAGCTCATTCAGCTCATCCAGTCCATACAGTATGCTGCAGCAAAAGGTTCTTAGGTATGTGGCACATTTACGAGACTTATCTTGCCATGGCATTATTAATATGTGACGGTCAGTGGGCCACAGGAGGAGTTATCACCCACCCGGCCAGGTGATCCACCATGTTGGTCGTTGCTAGGAGACCATGGGGAGGGAGTAGCCCACAGGGAGAGGGAGTAGGAGAGTGGTGTGTGTGTGTGTGTGTGTGTGTGTGTGTGTGTGTGTGTGTGTGTGTGTGTGTGTGTGTGTGTGTGTGTGTGTGTGTGTGTGTGTGTGTGTGTGTGTGTGTGTGTGTGTGTGTGTGCGTGTGCATGCATGCGTGCGTGTGTGTGTGTTGGGGGTGTAAGTCCCCAGCCCACACAGTTCACAGTTGTGGACCAGCTGCCTGGTGAGCTGGGAGTGACACATTGACAGTGAGAGATGAATGGGGGGAACTAGTGCCTTCAGAAAGTATTCATACTCCTTTAAAAAAAGGATTAACTTAATTTTTTTCTCATCCATCTACACAAAATACACATAATGACAAAGTGAAAACATGTTTTTAGAAATCTTAACAAATGTATTGAAAATGAAATACAGAAATATCTCATTTACATAGTATTCACAACCCTGAGTCAATACATGTCAGTATCACCACTGGCTGTGATTACAGCTGTGAGTCTTTCTGGGTAAGTCTCTAAGCGCTTTGCACACGAGAATTTTGTACAATATTTGTACACTATTCTTTAAAAAATTCTTCAAGCTCCATCAAGTTGGTTGTTGATCCTTGCTAGACAGCTATTTTCAAGTCTTGTCATAGATTTTCAAACCAATTTAAGTCAAAACTGTAACTAGGCCACTCAGGAACATTTAATGTCTTCTAGGTAAGCAACTCCAGTGTATATTTGGCCTTGTGTTTTAGGTTATTGTCCTGCTGAAAGATTCATTTGTCTCCCAGTGTCTGTTGGAAAGCAGACAAGCACGTTTTTCTTTAGGATTTTGCCTGTGCTTAGCTCTATTCTATTTCTTTTTATCATAAAAAGTGAGTCCATGCAAATTCTGCATCATGTTAAGCAAATTTTTACTCCTGAACTTATTTAGGCTTGCCATAACACAGTGGTTGAATACTTATTGACTCAAGACATTTCAGCTTTTCATGTTTAATTAATTTGTAAAAAAATTCTCTTAACATAATTCCACTTTGACATTATGGGGTATTGTGTGTAGGCCGAAAATCTAAATGTAATCAATTTTAAATTCAGGCTGTAACACGACAAAATGTGGAAAAAGTCAAGGTGTGTGAATACTTTCTGAAGGCCCTGTAGGAGGTGGGCCAGATAATTGCTCCATTTGGCCCTGGAGTTGAAGAAAGGCTTCTAATTAGCACCCCCCCCCCCCAACCCAGCCCCCTCACCTCCTCACTATGCCCCCCATAGACTTATAACCCCCTCCCTCACTCCACCACTCCACCCCCTTAGAACACTCACAAACATGTTGAAGGGAGGCCTGGCCTGACCAACTGGGTTGCCTTGGTGATGTGTTTAGATGTGAAGTAGCGACCACAGTGGCCAATTCGCAGCTGCAGGTCCTGATGAATTTTCTCATCTGTCTAGAGAGTGAGTTATTCTAATCTGTTTGCTTCAGTAGAAATGACCAGGGCCCAGTTTCACAATAGCGATAGAATTTAGGTTTAGGAACGTTTTAAGGATGCATCTTTCCCACAGTGGCCGAAGTTGTAACATGCTAAGAGTGTCGTTGGAGCGTGTGTCAATACTGATAGGATCGAAAGAAATGGAGTGCTGCTCTCAGATCAGCTTTCTCTATTCAAATCTTTCCACAATACTAAATCTTTTTCACAATACTAATGACGGACCAGCTCCTAGAGAGATATTACCACCTACGGTTGCAAATATTAAGGTGTCTTATTCAAATGCTTATCCAATAAAATTGTACTAAATTACCGATTTGGCACATCATCGCGCACGTTAGGCTACACATCATGAAATATGTTGAGGCAAACGACAGACAGTAGCCTACAAGTAGCAAAATAGAACGCAATTGATTCAACATAAAATGTATTTGATTTAAACAGGCTTGTAGCTTACTGTTTATATTTTAATGCAGTCAGCTCAGTTTTCATTTTAAGCATATTTTTATACTTCACTTGTTTGAATCAATTGCAAAGACATTGGCAACTTTGTGTTTGTAGTCAACTTTGTTCTAAAGTTATCAATGGTCACTGAGAGATGGACGAACCATGTGTTTCTATGTTTAGTGGTGGTCTTGTGAACACAGTGCATTCAGAAAGTATTCAGATTCATTCCCTTTTTCCACATTTTGTTACGTTACAGCCTTATTCTAAAATTGATTCAATAATTTTTTCTCATCAATCTTTTTTCAATACCCCATAATGACAAATCGAAACAGGTTTTTAGAAGTTTTTGGAAAATAATTACAAATAAAAAACAGAAATACCTTATTTACATACGTTTTCAGATCCTTTGCTATGAGATTCCAAATTGAGCTCTGGTGCATTATGGTTCCATTGATCATCCTTGAGATGTTTCTTAAACTTGATTGGAGTGCACCTGTGGACAATTCAATTGACTGGACATGACTTGGAAAAGCACACACCTGTCTATATAAGGTCCCATAGTTGGCAGTGCATGTCAGAGCAAAATCCAAGCCATGTTGAAGGAATTGTCCGTAGAGCACAGAGACAGGATTGTGACGAGGCACAGATCTGGGGAAGGGTACCAAAAATGTCTGTAGCACTGAAGGTCCCCTAGAACACAGTGGCCTCCATCATTCTTAAATGGAGGAAGTCTGAAATCACCAAGACTCTTTCTGCCAAACTGAGCAATCGGGGAGAATGGCCTTAGTCAGGGTTCAGGTGACCCTGACTAAGGTCACTCTGACAGAGCTCCAGTGTTCCTCTGTGTAGATGGGAGAACCTTCCAGAAGGGCAACCATCTCTGCACCACTCCACCAATCAGGCCTTTACGGTAGAGTGGCCAGATGGAAGCCACTTCTCAGTATAAGACTCATGACAGCCCGCTTGGAGTTTGCCAAAAGGCACCTAAAGGACTCTGACCATGAGAAACAAGATTCCCTGGTCTGATGAAATGAAGATTGAACTCTTTAAGCTTGTTCACCAATGATATGCTTTAACCTAAACTGAGAGGCGACTTTCCTGCGTGCTTCTCTTTCCACTCTTGATTGTGCACAGGTGAAGGAAATGAACGGGACTCCCTAAAAGACAGAAGCACACAGTCAGTGAGCGCGCCTCTCTCTCCACATCCGACGGTGCAGACACACAGCTCGCCAATGGCCGCCTGCTTCTAAAACGCACAGAGCCCGCATCCACCCCTGTCTCTGAACACTCGTTGCTCCAAACACAAACAACTAACTAAAGTTATGTACTCTTTTCTTCTCGCCCTCAAAGTTAGCATCTAAGGTTCAATGTCACTTCTGTAATGCGTGCACTTTGGATAAGTTATGATTATGTAGGACATGAGCTAACATTGTGCTGAAGATATAGAAGTAAAAGGGAATTAATACTGGGAAACTGATACCTACCTGACTCAGATTCTTACACTACCTTCTTCTTTCAGAGGACGGATGAGGGCCCGGTTTCCCAAAAGCATCTTAAAAGGCTAAGTTCATCGTTAGAACCATTGAGCTCAATGTTTCTGACAATGAACTTAGCCTTAGAATGCTATTGGGAAAACGGGCCCTGAACCCTACCTTCACGGAGACTGGAACCTGTGGAGAGAAAGAGTTTCAATTGAGAGCTAAGGAGAAAGGCTCAACTAAAAGTAGAGGAACTGATGCCACAGGATGGACTCAACTACAGAGGCTACATGTGTATGAGTATTGACTGTTGGAAATAAAGATACATGTTGATTCATGGATTTTGCGCTGGAGGCCTTTTTTTAAAGAAGAGTTGCTATTTTTGAGGAGACATTACACATTTTTGGACTACAATTTTTTAAGAGACATTTTCAAATAAAGTCTTGTTCATTGTGAAGCTTGCCTGGTTGTTGTTCATCCTTTTCCGAAATTGCACTGTGGAACAAAGGAACCTGGGTTTTGCCATATGTTACATACATACGGGGGACGGGGGATGGGGGGGGGCTCAACCTAGGTCAGCACTCCTACTCTGAGAGGTTCCAGGCCCTGGTCCATTAGAAGACCGTTGCAGAGATATATGGGCCCTAAGGCATTGCATCTCAGGGCTAGATGCGTCACTACAGACCCTGTTTACATCTTGGGCTGTATCACAACCGGCCATGATCGGGAGTCTCATATGGCGGTGCACAATTGGCCCAGCGTTGTCCGGGTTAGGGGAGGTTTTGGCCGGGGTTGGCCAACTTTCTCTTAGTTCTGAGAATGATCTGCAGAGCACCTCTCACATCTCCATAAGTTATCACTTCACTTCATTAGGGTATGCAAATGTTAAGCACTGATAGGTTAATCTATAATGATGCTGGGCAATAAGCAACAGACTAAGGTGTGTGTGAGAATGAGAAAGGTTTGACCCTTCTGGTGAAAGTCCTTGGCAGTATCTGTGAGCGTTGAAACTGAAAGCCCTCATTAGCTTATCTAGTTCTTCAAAGCAGAGGGAAAAACCTGTTGTTGCTATCAAAGCCAATTAACATATTCACATCAGTAATTTGAGTGTTAGATCACTAATGCAAATCAGTTGACACAACAACAAACTTGAATCTTCTTAGATCATCTAGTAGCATTGGGCAGAAGTGTGAAATAGCGTTAATAAAGTGAAGAAGCTGTTGGTGTGAGGAATGACATTTGGGTCTGTTATCACTTCACTGCCAATAACCAGAGGTGAGGCTATCCGCCCCTCCTCCCCGACCTCTCCCCCCTAAGTAGCCGTTATCACTGTTGATGGGAGGCAGTGTGGAGCTCATCTGCTGCCATTAACATCCCTTTATTTACTTCTCACACAGTTTCAGACAGAAGGCCCTGCCCACTTCCTCCTGGGGCTGATAGTAGTGACCCTCAGCCAGCTAGATCACATCAGATGAGCAGCATCTGTGGCCTACACAGCCACAGGGCAATTGTTAAGGGACATTGTCACTTGCTGTCTATGGTCTGCAAGCATAGCTCAGAACCGTGGCTGGAGGCCACATAGGCTAGTCCCAAATGATAGGCTAAGGGACGTTGTCACGTGTCTCTGGCTAGTACTATTCTTTTGGCAGAACTGGGAAAGGGAGTTTGTGGTAAATTTTGGCCTATTTGTTGCTTTCCAAGTTTTTCCTTTTCATTCATATTACATTTAGCAAGATAAAAGTCCCTTTTCCAGATTCCCCTGTAAAGGGAAATATCAGATTTTAATAACAAGACCATAAACAGAGAAATATAACTGGCTGGTGCAAATAGATCAAAGGGACACCCGCATAGCAGGTGTTTGACGGTGTCGGAGGAACCCCTGTCAAATCCACAAACGGCTACCGGTATAGGTATCGCAGACATTGCCATTGGCTGCACACAGTTCTATTAGTAGGAATCCCATGCAGCCGTGTTGACAAGTTCGAACACTAGAATTTGTGATGTAATCTAGGCCTACATCTTGATCAATTTGAGCGTCATTACTTTTATAGCCTAGGCCTACACTTTCTCCTTCTGAACTTCTAACGCGAGTGGGACGGGTGTGGCTTTGTGATGAACACAAGAGTAGCTGCCCACCGATTGGAAAGCACCAACACAGTTGCAAGTTCGACACCACCAAAACATTGGCTATGCAGGTATCGGCTATCGCCGGTTAACGCTTGATCGCATTGAATCTAGGCCTATATCTGTTATTCAAGAGGGGACTTGGAATTGATTTGTGAAATTCCACCTCTGCTGGTATCTGTTTGTTTGAAGTGATTATAGAAATCCTATTGTAACTACAGGAGTCGAGAACGCAGTGTCAAGGGGATTTCATTGGCTAGGTAGGATGACGACAACACCAGAGGTACTCTGGGAAAATAAACTGCGATGAACGATCCTTGTGTGCAGAGTAATCCTTCCTCAAACTCCCCTGTTTATAGATGTTAGGATTTTTATCTGCAACTGCCACATTTTTCCCATACACTGTGAAAGTGTTTATCGTAGATAGAATGCAGGTGGTCGTAGGCAGAGCTAAGAGCAATTGTATGTTCTAGTAATTGTGTAAGCAGATACTGTAACAGGCTTCTTTGTTTCAATATGCACACGTACGCACACATAGTCTACATGTGTATACACACACACACAGTGGTTTTATTCCCTGCGAAACACCTGATGGAAGTTTGCCAGTCGTCCTCAGGGACATAGTTAAAGTAGCTGCAGTATATTATTAAGACTGGCATTATGTGTGTTTGACAAGCAGGGATTTATCTCTCTCCCTGGAGGAGAGAGTCAGGCTAAATAAAGAGGCGGAGGGAGGGAGGAAAAGATGCTATGTCACTGCGTAGAGAAATGGGGATTGTGTTTTACTGGAGTTAACAAAGTAAATAAATTAAACCAAAATTGCATGCTATTATACAGTAGTGAAGTGATATCAAATTATTTAATATACACATATTAATACACTACATTACCAAAAGTATGTGGACACCTGCTTGTTGAACATCTCATTCCAATATCATGGGCATTAATATGGAGTTGGTCCACCCTTTGCTGCTTTAACAGCCTCCACTCTTCTGGGAAGGCTTTCCACTAGATGTCGAAATATTGCTGCGAGGACTTGCTTCCATTCAGCCACAAGAGCATTAGTGAGCATAATCTAAACCTGGTATTAGTGAATGTAGAATGTGTCACCGTCAAAGTAGCTCTGTCTGACACACTGTAAGTATTGTTGTATGCAGCGTATGTCACAAATAAAGTTTGATTTGATTTCATTTTGACTGGAGGGGATTGGGTGGAACAGCCAGTGGCGTGGATTGTGGATCTAGCTGTCTGATAAAGCTGGATTGTCTGAGTGTAATCAGACCCAGATGTGGCCGTTGGGCCCTCACCGCCGCGGTGGTCCTTATCCCCAACCACATCTGTTGTGTCAGGGACTAGGGGGGACAGGGGGAGGGTCCACAGCTGGACGACCCCTGTCCTAGAGAAGGGAACCACGAGCCATGCAGGGCTGACAGCTGCTGCTGTGGAAGAGGGAAGAGGCAGGCGACCTTGCGGACCTGCTATCATCTCTTCCTGCACTCACCACCCTTTATTACTTGTCTCATCGGACCGATCAGATGAATATGTGGCCAATCGCCATTTACCGTTCGCCATTGTTCTTTTGGATTATTTTGGGTTATTCTGTCCCATATGTGAGATGATGTGTCAGCGTTGCTAAAATGAATATTCAGATATTTGAAAGTATTTATTTAAAATAAGCTAAATTATTATTACTTCCTATACCGAATGGCTTATGTCCAGTTTTGTTCTTGAAAAAATGTATATTCCCATTGAAGGATTTGCCTACAGGCTGTTGTTGTTAAACTCTTCTTATCAGCAATACCTGTCAAAATGAAGGACTTTACTGGCATACATACTGCAAACTGATAAAAAGTCTGATCCATTCATCATATATCACTGACAATCAGAGATGAAATATGTTATCTGCTGCTGCATGGCCTCTGCCAGAAAGACTTCATCACATAGAGAAGTTGATGTTTTAATGGGTCTTGAGTGATGTGTGGCTTTGGGTACAGGTCCTGGTGCCAGGTTTTAAAGGTTAGTAGAGGTTTCTTTCTCCATTGTCTTGGTAGTTCCATCTTGTAGGGAAATTCACAATTCTTGCCTTTGTGTTGATTGATGTGAATTTAAAAACAAACTCTGTTATTGATTGTCACTTTAGTCTGCACATCGACAACCATTCCTCCACCCTTCTTCATCCAAACCCATCTCGGCATGTTTCCGGGTTGGTTTGAAGACTCACTACCTGCCACTGAATTTCAATCAAGTAGCAGGTGTGAACAATGTACACTTTGTCTCATATTTTAATGTCAATGTTATTACCAACTTTTATCCCCTAACGTGACCTTTATTTAAGATACGTTTCTGATCATTTCAATAGTTTTAATGTTATCATTGTAATTTGTGGGATCTGTAATATCTTACAGGGTACGTGTACGTGTTGGCCACCTGGCCAACATTCAGTGAAATTGCAGAGCGCCAAATTCAAAAACAGATATACTCATTATAAAAATTCATAAAACATACAAGTATTAGACATTGGTTTAAAGATTAACTTCTTGTTAATCCAACCACGGTGTCAGATTTCAAAAAGGCTTTACGGCGAAAGCATACCATGCGATTATCTGAGAACAGCGCCCAGCAGACAAATCATTACAAACAGCCAAGTGGAGGAGTTACACAAGTTAGAAATAGCAATAAAATTAATCACTTACCTTTGATGATCTTTGTATGGTTGCACTCACAAGACTCCCATTTACTCAATAAATGTTCGTTTTGTTCGATAAAGTCCCTGTTGATATCCAAAAACCTCAGTTTTGTTCTCACGCTTTGTTCAGTAATCCACAGGCTCAAACGCAGTCATAACAGGAAGACGAAAAATCCAAATAGTATCTGTATAGTTCGTAGAAACATGTCAAACAATGTTTATAATCAATCCTCAGGTTGTTTTTAGCCTAAACAATCGATAATATTTAAACCGGACAATAACGTAGTCAATATAAAAGGTAAACAAGCAAGGTGCGCTCTCGGTCGTGCGCATGAAAAATCTCTGGGACACTGTAGGGTCCACTCATTCAGAGTGATCTTACTCTCTCATTTTTCAGAATACAAGCCTGAAACAATTTCTAAAGACTGTTGCCATCTAGTGGAAGCCATAGGAAGTGCAATTTGAGTCCTAAGTCAATGGATACTGTAATGGCATTCAATAGAAAACTACAAACATAAAACAATCCCACTTCCTGGATGGATTTTTCTAAGGGTTTCGCCTGCCGAATCAGTTCTGTTATACTAACAGACATTATTTTAACAGTTTTTGAAATTTTAGAGTGTTTGCTGTGCAAATATACCAATTATATGCATATCCTAGCTTCTGGGCCTGAGTAGCAGGCAGTTTACTTTGGGCACGCCTTTCATCCGGAAGTGAAAATAGTGCCCCCTACCCTAGTGAAGTTTTAATCATGGAAACTAAGAAAGACACGACTATATCTAACACCACTAAAGCTGTCAGTGGTGCAGGTAGGCTGGCTGACTTAGTGCCAGGAGGTAGGAAATGTAGTTTGCATGGTGATGTACTGCCCAGCCTTGTGTTTGGAGCTTGCCTTGGGCTGATAATCAAATAAGTACCTCTCTCATTCTCCAACCAACCTTTCTCTCAAGCTAAAGTGTGCGAATTTAGAAGAGCAACTATGTTGCATTTTCACTCCGTTTTTTTCAAATACAGATAACTGTTGTCTAGCACATCCATTGAAGTTTTGGGGGCCTGCCCACAGCGGCTGCCACAGGACTCTATCTACAGTATATGGACATGGTCGCATGTCTTCCCTTACCGCTGGCTGAGCTGTGTTTTGGCTCAGTATGAATCAATCATGACTTACTGTATGGACTCTCTGTGATCTTATCCTTTTTTGTCTGGTGAATAAAGATTCTGGACTGTTTCATCACCTGTGGGGCACCACGGTCTGGTCTTTCCTCTACATCAAGGCTTTTGTAGACCTCACATATCTGTAATGGATGACCATTTGAACCCTTTGCATATTTTATTGATAAGCCTGAGTTCCATTCCATTTCAGCCCAAATCATAAACCATTTTCTTAAACACACAGCCTTTTCATATCTGGTTCTTGGTGGATAATGTGAGGTGGCTAAGCGGTCAAATTTAACTACCATACTCCATGGTCCCGGTTCCAGGCGATAGGGGATAGTACTCATCACTCTGGCTGCGAGTGCAGTTAGTGCCCTATCTCCTGTTCCCGATGATGGAGTCACCATAAAAACCTGAGATTTATCTGTCCTCACATCCGCACAGATGAACGAGGTGCTAAATGAGGTATTGCCAAGTCGACCTGTCTCCTCGGTTGCACTGCTTCAGGTGTCTCATATCCCCCCACTCCTCCACCCCTGGTTTTAGTAAAGTACTGGTATGTATTTATCAAGAGGAGAGACAACTGAATTATTTCCTACTCCTGTGGATCGTAAGGGGAGTGGCCTGGCCATATGTCTGTATGAAAAGTCACAGTACGTGTCGGAATGTCTTAAGTTCTCAACTTATGTTGCTGTTGCTGCCCTGACAAAGGTAACGCCCTCACCTAGAAAGACACAGTTGGTGATATACTGCAATTGGGATTGGGAAACATGCAACTCCCCACAGCGTACAGCATGTGATTTGGAGGCTTCCAACTTGTCCATCTATGCAACAGTACTTTGGCACATCATAACTCACAGCGATATTATTGGCATGGCAGGTTATTTGGTCTGCTCTGGCTTATCAGGATATTACGTGGTGATTAACAGCATTGTGACATAAGCATCATCATAAATCTGCCTGATGGTTTATTGATGAGCCAGACAGGGAGATCGTAAATATACTGATGTGCTGGACAGAAGCCTGCCTTGTCCTGTTACTGTCATCTCCAAGCAAGTATTAGCTCATTCATCACCTTTAATATTAGTATCTTATTATTGATTTATGTTTCATTATGCAAGTAACTGATACATTCATAGCAACTAGGAAGTCCCCTGTACAAATATGATTTACTGATTTGGAAAGATAATGTTTTTTTATTTGATGATATTAAGAAATCAGTATTCAGTTAAAGTGTCAGGGAGCTATCATTTTCCCCCTGGGCTGTTTTTGGTAAACCTGTGAGATCCAGCATGTGTTTTTAGAAGTATGGAAATAATCGGTGTTGCAGCATGTTAATTGCTTAGCAGCTAAGGATAGGGTTGAGACTGTTTTCAGCCTGTTTACCTCTATAGGTCTGCTGTGCCCTGCCCTTCCTGGTGGCGGCCCTAGAGAGCATAGAGGCATTCCATCAGTACAATATCTGAACTTTCTGCTTCAACAATCTATCTTTTAATTAATATAGGACAGCATTCTTTCTCTTTTTCCGTACAGAAAGTGCAGTTTTCGTAGGTATGCCTGACTTGTACTGCTGAAGTCTATAAGTGTTGTTAAGTTTCTGTGCCATAATGATATGGACAGCGTATTTCCTTTTATTGGGTGAACAGGGAAGGGTGTACAGTGGGGAGAACAAGTATTTGATACACTGCCGATTTTGCAGGTTTTCCTACTTACAAAGCATGTAGAGGTCTGTAATTTTTATCATAGGTACACTTCAACTGTGAGAGACGGAATCTAAAACAAAAATCCAGAAAATCACATTGTATGATTTTTAAGTAATTAATTTGTATTATATTGCATGACATAAGTATTTGATACATCAGAAAAGCAGAACTTAATATTTGGTACAGAAACCTTTGTTTGCAATTACAGATATCATATGTTTCCTGTAGTTCTTGACCAGGTTTGCACACACTGCAGCAGGGATTTTGGCCCACTCCTCCATACAGACCTCCAGATCCTTCAGGTTTCGTGGGCTGTCGCTGGGCAATACGGACTTTCAGCTCCGTATTGGGTTCAGGTCTGGAGACTGGCTAGGCCACTCCAGGACCTTGAGATTCTTCTTACGGAGCCACTCCTTAGTTGCCCTGGCTGTGTGTTTCGGGTCGTTGTCATGCTGGAAGACCCAGCCACGACCCATCTTCAATGCTCTTACTGAGGGAAGGAGGTTGTTGGCCAAGATCTTGCGATACATGGCCCCATCCATCCCCCCCTCAATACGGTGCAGTCGTCCTGTCCCCTTTGCAGAAAAGCATCCCCAAAGAATGATGTTTCCACCTCCATGCTTCACGGTTGGGATGGTGTTCCTGGGGTTGTACTCAATCCTTCTTCTTCCTCCAAACACGGCGAGTGGAGTTTAGACCAAAAAGCTCTATTTTTGTCTCATCAGACCACATGACCTTCTCCCTTTCCTCCTCTGGATCATCCAGATGGTAATTGGAAAACTTCAGATGGGCCTGGACATGCGCTGGCTTGAGCAGGGGGACCTTTCGCGCGCTGCAGGATTTTAATCCATGACGGCGTAGTGTGTTACTAATGGTTTTCTTTGAGACTGTGGTCTCAGCTCTCTTCAGGTCATTGACCAGGTCCTGCCGTGTAGTTCTGGGCTGATCCCTCACCTTCCTCATGATCATTGATGCCCCACGAGGTGAGATCTTGCATGGAGCCCCAGACTGAGGGTGATTGACCGTCATCTTGAACTTCTTCAATTTTCTAATAATTGCGCCAACAGTTGTTGCCTTCTCACCAAGCTGCTTGCCTACTGTCCTGTAGCCCATCCCAGCCTTGTGCAGGTCTACAATTTTATCCCTGATGTCCTTACACAGCTCTCTGGTCTTGGCCATTGTGGAGAGGTTGGAGTCTGTTTGATTGAGTGTGTGGACAGGTGTCTTTTATACAGGTAATGAGTTCAAACAGGTGCAGTTAATACAGGTAATGAGTGGAGAACAGGAGGGCTTCTTAAAGAAAAACTAACAGGTCTGTGAGAGCCAGAATTCTTACTGGTTGGTAGGTGATCAAATACTTATGTCATGCAATAAAATGCAAATGAATTACTTAAAAATCATACAATGTGATTTTTGTTTTAGATTCCGTCTCTCACAGTTGAAGTGTACCTATGATAAAAATGACAGACCTCTACATGCTTTGTAAGTAGGAAAACCTGCAAAATCGGCAGTGTATCAAATACTTGTTCTCCCCACTGTATGTGACATTTTGGGATTTTCATGATTTACAATCTCATCATGTGTACTCCCTGTTAATAACCTGTATAACTACTCCAATACAATTCTTGACTGGCTGCCAGGGGTTTCCATAGATATGACATGCATTGTCGTCTCTGTTCAAGATGTCTGGGAAAATCTCATCTGCCTGACAAAAAGTCACTCTCTAGTTTATCAGCTGTCTGAGAATAAAGTATTATTCATAAACTATACGAAAGAAATAGGAGAAAGACAGAGATTGCAAGAATGGACGGAAGGTTGTACTCTCATTTGACAGCTCCATATCAGCTCTTACACTTCACGTTGCATAACACACTGAATCACCACTCTTCGATGCTCAGGCATTTCCTGAAAAGAAAGGAAAGAGTGTACGTGTGAATGTCAGACTGGCACGAGGCAAAGCTCTTACTTTGGGTATGTCTCGAGGAGCATTGGAGTTGGGGGTGTGGGTGTTGAGGATGTGGGGGCGGGGCGGGGCGGGGCGGGGCGGGGAGTGAGTTGGGTTGACCTGTCATGTGTTTGAGTGACAGACAGCCAGTTGCTTCTCGCGGGCAGCGGTGAGGAGTGTCTGTACGGAAAGAGGCCCTGTCTCCATTGTTCTCTCCAGTGGCGCTCCCTGTCCCCGTCATGGACCAGCGAGGGCAGGTGCTTTGGGGTGTGAAAATAGGAAGCCCTCCCTCGCCCTGGGACAGGCTTGGCTGAGGTCCATGCCCTTCTGAGATAAGACAAAAAGCCCAACTCTCACCTCGTTTGGCACAAAAGGGAGATTAATATGTCTTTAACAAAAAGCTGCTGCCTGGCCGCCGGAGAGGAGACTCCGGAGAGTCTTGCTCAAACAGGAAGCACCAACCTTTGGACCCAGATGAATGTTTTCTGGAAAGAGTTGGTCATTCCCTTTATCATGTTTCATCAGTAACGTTTGACATAGTGGCGATAACACGCTTGTTATGGTCTTTCGTCTATCGTTGATATGAGGATGATAGATCGATGTCCACTATGAGTTATTTTTTATATTATGCTCAACATGTTATTGACCCTAAAGGGCAATTACATTATTCAATTATGGTCAGCAAGACTTCTTTTAAAATGTATAGATTAGAAACAGATAAATTGCTATCTCTGTAGTGAGTTTCTTGTAGTTGCAGATATCAGTGTGAGTGACCATATACTGTATATAAACAGAGGGTGAATCCACGCTAGCAGGAGACGAAAATAGTTTTGGTATCACACATTGTTCTGGCAATTCTCACATACGAACTTCATTGGGAGGAACGATGTTTAACATGCTTTTAACATTTGTATCACAAACCATTTTTGTGAAAATCATGATGAAATTGTCACGTCCTGGCCAGTATATAAGGTTAATTGTTTTGTAGTTTGGTCAGGGCGTGACAGAGGGTATTTGTTTTATGTGGTTCAGGGTGGTGTGTTTTGTTAAAAGGATGTTTGTTTTAGTAATTCCGGGTGTTGGTTTATGTTTAGGTATTTCTATGGGGAGTCTAGTGAATGTATGTCTATGTTTGGTTAATTGGGGTTGGGACTCTCAGTTGAAGGCAGGTGTTGTCTATCTGCCTTTGATTGAGAGTCTCATATAGTAGGGTGTGTTTGTGTTTGGGATTTGTGGGTGATTGTTCTGTGTTCAGCCCTAGGCTTTGCCAGACTGTTTTGTTGTTGTTGTTGTTGTTGTTGTTGTTGTTGTTGTTGTTGTTGTTGTTGTTGTTGTTGTTGTTGTTGTTGTTGTTCGTTCGTTTTCGTGTTTTGTTTGTTTTGGAGTGTTCATTTTTTGTAGTTAATAAAAGTCGAAATGAGCATACACGTACCTGCTGCATTTTGGTCCTCATTCACCGACGACAACCGTGACAGAATCACCCACCACCAAAGGACCAAGCAGCAGAGGAAGGAGCGGAGGAATTACGAGTTGGACTGGCGGGAGAAGTGGACTTGGGAGGAAGTTCTGGACGGGGCCGGACCTTGGCATCAGGCTGGGGAGTATCGCCGCCCGCAGTGGGAAATAGAAGCAGCCAAGGCAGAGAGGCGGTGGTACGAGGCCAGAGACGCGCTGAGGGAGAAGCACGAGAGGCACCCCCAAGAATTTTTTTTTGGGGGGCACACGGGTAGTTTGGCTAGGCGAAGGAAGAGCCGGAAGCCAGCTACCCGTGGTTATATGGAGGAGCGTATGAGGTGGGGAGCGCCATGTTTTGCTGAGAAGCGCACTCTCACCCATACGCACGCACAGTCCGGTGCGAGTTATTCCAGCCCCTCGCAGGTGCCGTGCTAGAGCGGGCATCCAGCCTGGTAGGAGGATGCCTGCGCAGCGCATCTGGTCGCCGGTACGCCTCCGAGGACCAGGCTACCCAACTCCCGCTCTACGCACGGCTACCATCAGGCCCCTGCACAGCCCAGTCTGCCCTGTACGAGCACTCCGCTCGTACAGGGCTACTAGTTCCATCCAGCCAAGGCGGGTTGTGCAGGAGGTAAGATCTAGACCGGCTGTGCGCCTCCATAGCCCTGGGTTTCCAGCTCCTGTCTCTCGTGCGGACCCGGAAGTGCGTCCACCCAGTCCGACTCGTCCTGTTCCCGCTCCCCGCACTAAACGGCAAGTGCGTAAACCCAGCCTTGCCAGTCAACAGTCGTCGGAGCTGCCCGCCAGTCAACAGTCGTCGGAGCTGCCCGCCAGTCAACAGTCGTCGGAGCTGCCCGTCAGTCAACAGTCGCCGGAGTGGTCAGACTGCGCTGAACTGCCGGAGTGGCCAGACTGCGCTGAACTGCCGGAGTGGCCAGACTGCGCTGAACTGCCGGAGTGGCCAGACTGCGCTGAACTGCCGGAGTGGCCAGACTGCGCTGAACTGCCGGAGTGGCCAGACTGCGCTGAACTGCCGGAGTGGCCAGACTGCGCTGAACTGCCGGAGTGGCCAGACTGCCCTGAACTGCCGGAGTGGCCAGACTGCCCTGACCTGCCGGAGTGGCCAGACTGCCCTGACCTGCCGGAGTGGCCAGACTGCCCTGACCTGCCGGAGTGGCCAGACTGCCCTGACCTGCCGGAGTGGCCAGACTGCCCTGAACGTCCCGAGTGGCCAGACTGCCCAGACTGTCCCGAGTTGCCAGACTGTCCCGAGTTGCCAGACTGCCCAGACTGTCCCGAGTTGCCAGACGGCCCAGACTGTCCCGAGCTGCCAGACTGCCCAGACAGCCTGGAACGGCCTGAGCCGGAGCCACCTCCAAAAAATAGGTGGGTTGGGGAGGGGGGGTGTAGCACAGTGCCGTCGTTGACGGCAGCCACCCTCCCTTCCCTCCCTTTAGTAAGGGGGAAATTTTCTTTTGGGTATTGTTTGGGGGTATTTTTTATTTTTTTTGTTAAGGTGCTTCCGGGGTAGCACCTTTAAGGGGGGGGTACTGTCACGTCCTGGCCAGTATATAAGGTTAATTGTTTTGTAGTTTGGTCAGGGCGTGACAGAGGGTATTTGTTTTATGTGGTTCAGGGTGGTGTGTTTTGTTAAAAGGGTGTTTGTTTTAGTAATTCCGGGTGTTGGGTTATGTTTAGGTATTTCTATGGGGAGTCTAGTGAATGTATGTCTATGTTTGGTTAATTGGGGTTGGGACTCTCAGTTGAAGGCAGGTGTTGTCTATCTGCCTTTGATTGAGAGTCTCATATAGTAGGGTGTGTTTGTGTTTGGGATTTGTGGGTGATTGTTCTGTGTTCAGCCCTAGGCTTTGCCAGACTGTTTTGTTGTTGTTGTTCGTTCGTTTTCGTGTTTTGTTTGTTTTGGAGTGTTCATTTTTTGTAGTTAATAAAAGTCGAAATGAGCATACACGTACCTGCTGCATTTTGGTCCTCATTCACCGACGACAACCGTGACAGAAATTGGCCATTTTAGGCCCTTTTTAGACCTGTACATAGGGTTCTCTCAAATATGGAGTATGTCTAGATTCTGAAATACACATTTTCACATTCATTTATGTAACATTAAAAATATATACAAAATTATCTAAACGTATTTTTAGACCTATTAATTGTAACAATATACTCTTCAAACACGAGAAATGTCAAGAGTGGGCTCTCTGGTACTTTTAATAGTATGACCCATTTTGTACATAGAAATTGACATTATAGGTCATTAACCAATCACAGTCCTTAGGCTTGCATGTTCAGCAAGTCA